>NW_016170638.1:0-6854 GCF_001687245.7 Rhagoletis zephyria
CATCTTCTCCTTCATCTTTGTTCAAAACCATTTCTTTTGATACCCATATTGGGATACTTATTTATTTTATTAAATAATTTGTATTTGATTTTCGAATATATACTTAGCAACCCTTTAAAAAACTTAATTCATATTACACATCTACAGGCTAAGCCCTTTTATTTTACACCTCGCTTTTTAAAATCGAACGAACGATACAGATTTTATGACTTGGTGTAAAATCTTTAACGCACCCATCTCCGAACTCCGGCAAGTCCTTAGTCTTAGAAAAAATATAACGGAGCTAAATTTCGCAAAGGCTATACTGAATGAAATAACTGAAAGTGGTGATCCTTGTGGGACACCATTAAAGGGAGGAACAGTTTTTGAATAACAGTTATTGACCCGAACAGCGAACTTCCGGTTGTAAAGGAAAGACTTAGCAACATTGTACATCCTCTCACCATTTTTCCAGCGTAATACTTCAGATATGCAGGGGAGGAGGAAAATGGGTCTGTAGTTAAAAACGAATGAATTGTTTCTATTTAGTTTGGCAATAGGAATAATAATAGCAGTTTTACACTCTTGGTGACACTTGAGATAGAACGGAGTAATGGAGTTTACTGACTCTATGTTTGACGGGATATGGAAGTTTTTTTGTTGTATCAAATTTGGTTTCGGTTGGTCAAATATATCGCATTAGGTAGAACTAGTTTAGCCTGGGCAAAACTAGTTTGACCTAAGATCGGATTTTACCCGTAAAATATACATACATACATGCACATGTAACTTACCTGCCACAAAAATTGTTAATAAAAACAATTTTCCAGCAAAATTGTATAGATAGAGGGTTTTGCTCTTATAACAAAATGTTATTGCAGATAGTGGAATTTTCAAAATGAGAATATGATACCATTAAAGCTATATTTTAAGTTTGACATTATTGTTATGGCTGAAAGATTAATCGGAGCTCACGTTACGTAGTAAATTTAACACTGGTTCCTCCGAATGACTTCACATGGCAATGTTTAGCATAACTCCAGCGCCACCTTACGTCTCTTTTTTATACCCGAGCGCACTTGTGCACAAGGGTATATTAATTTTGTTCACACAACGGTTAACAGCCAGAACGAATCATGATAGATATAGACAAATGTATACATAAACGCTCAGAATGAATAGAGAAGTCGATTAACAACATTAAAAATTTTTGTAAAACGAGCGTAGCCACGCCCACTTATGGTTATATGTGTATATCCTGGTAATCGCTGCACCAATTTCTTCCAAACTTGGCACAGTTGTTGGCCTTGGTACAACATAGTAAATGGCCGAAAATTTAAAAAATGGGACAATAACTACGCCCACATCCCATATAACGGTAATTTAATGAAATACAAAATCTTCGATAAATCAGTAAATATTAAAGCTAATTTATTCAAACTTGATGCTTGCAACAATTCTTTACCAAGAAATACGTTTATATTAAAATTTTGGAAAATGGGCGTGGCACCGCCCACTTATGATCACATATATATATGTCGGTAACCGTTCCACCAATTTGTACCAAACTCGGTCTGGTTATCGTGCTTGCCACATAAAAGCAAAACGTTAAAAATTATTGAAATCGGACTTAAATTACGGCCGTTTTTCATATAGCGGTAAATTTCAGAAATGCTTGAAACTGCAATATTTCGAAATTTAAGGACGCTAATTTACTCAAAATTGATACACCCCGGCTTACCATCTAGCGGTAGGTTTCGAAAAGGTGAAAATCATATATTTAATACTTGCGCCGGGTATTTAATGTTCGGCTCCGCCCGAACTTAGACTTTCTTACTTGTTTGTAATAGTATTACCCCTATCGTTACCAATATCTCTATATATGTCGAATATGAGCCAAATCGGATAATAAATACGATTTTCAGTAACAGCTCGACTTCAGTTCCACCTGGCGTTTTAAGCTGCGAACCTAAACTATACAGGGACCCACTCAAACTCATAAAAAAATTTATTAAAATAGTTTCGGTTGTTTAGCAGGAGTTCGCTCACATACACACGTACCGAAGAATTATATGTGTATTTACAGATAGGTGAAAGTTTCATAATGTTTGGAAGGTGCCACATTCCCTTTTCCGATAGGCCCCACTTTTCTCCATGAGTATGGGGGATTGATTTCAAATATCTCCATACCAAGTTCCAGAACTCTACCACAAATACTTGCAAAGTGTGCTATGTAAATTTTTTTCCATTTTTAGTTTTTGGTGGGTAGCTTACCAGTATTTAAAGTAGTTTCATGTCCACTAAGAATTCATTGCAAAATCATTCTATATTCTGAAAAATAGCATCAAATGTTAACTACTCTTGCAAAAGTCGCTATAATATTACTGCAAGAAAACGTGGTAGTTTCGGTGCCTAGTGGAGCACGTCTTAAAAAAAGCATGGAAGAAAAAAGCGAAAAGCTAAAATAAAGCTAGCCATTNCACTACAAATACTTGCAAAGTGTGCTATGTAAATTTTTTTCCATTTTTAGTTTTTTTTTCGGTCTCCACTAGGCACGTCTTAAAAAAAAGCATGGAAGAAAAAAGCGAAAAGCTAAAATAAAGCTAGCCATTAAAAGTTGGGCTTTCTGCACATTGGTCGTCCAATCATAGTTGCTTCATCGTCACAATCATGATGCAACGATTACATGACGACTGCACTTTCGTACACTCGGTCGTGATATTTCAATTCATTTTGCGTCTAAAAATTCACTTGGAGCAGGTATTTTCTGTTATTCTGGTTGATATTTTCGATAAATATTTACAAAATCCTGCAATTTTTAAAATATAGACTGTGCTGCAACAATTCTAGGCATCATTTTTCAGTAATATCTCTTCTTTTCTTATCCTGAAATGTATATTGTGCATGCACACAGAGACTTTTTACAATTTCGGTAATACGCTCACATTTGTAGAATTTTAATGCAATTATCCACTTTTTAATAATGTCCACAGATTTTATGCAAAAAATAATAATTTTTATGCAATTTTAATGCAAATATTAACTTTTTCACTAATTTTTCCCCATAAAATGTAAACAAACAATGCGTGCACAACGATTAGCAAACGACAGTGCCGTACTTATCCGTTTCTGCATCTACGATTTGCCGATAACTAGCCGATAACGACAAGTGTGCAGATCTCCTTTGAAATGCATGTGCTCGGCTCAAAATTTCAGGGCGAGACGATAACGCAACTATGATTGGACGACAAGTGTGCAGATAGCCTTACTGTTTCAAAACTCGCTATATTAAATGTTTATACCCGAGCGCACTTGTGCACAAGGGTATTACTACTTTGTTCACATAACGGTTTTTTGTAACAGGCAAAACGAGTCGAGATAGATATAGACAAATGTATACATAAATAATCAGAATGAAAAGAGAAATCGATTACGCAGTGACTGTTTGTCCGTCCGTCCGTCTGTGCATACGATAACTCGAGTACAAATTGAGATATCTTAACGAAACTTGGTACGTGCACTTCTTTCGGGCGTAGGACAGGTGGTATTGAAAATGGGAAAAATCGGACAATAACCAAGCCTACCTCCCATATAACGGTAATTTTCGGAAATACGAAAACTGCGATATTTTGGTAACTGCCGAGGATTATTCACTCAAAATTAATATTTACAATAAATTTCAGACGAAAAAGAAGAATATTATAAATTGTTGGAAAATGGGCGTAGCCACGCCCACTTATGGNGTGGTATTGAAAATGGGAAAAATCGGACAATAACCAAGCCTACCTCCCATATAACGGTAATTTTCGGAAATACGAAAA
Source organism: Rhagoletis zephyria (assembly GCF_001687245.7). Classification (NCBI taxonomy): domain Eukaryota; kingdom Metazoa; phylum Arthropoda; class Insecta; order Diptera; family Tephritidae; genus Rhagoletis; species Rhagoletis zephyria. The sequence continues at coordinate 3,801 of NW_016170638.1, forward strand.
CTGCGATATTTTGGTAACTGCCGAGGATTATTCACTCAAAATTAATATTTACAATAAATTTCAGACGAAAAAGAAGAATATTATAAATTGTTGGAAAATGGGCGTAGCCACGCCCACTTATGGTTACATGTGAATATCTTGGTAACCGCTGCACCAATTTCTTCCAAACACAGTTATTGGCCTTGATATAGCATACCTAACGGGAAAATTTTTAAAATCGGACAATAATCACGCCCACATCCCATATAACGGTAATTTAAAGAAATACAAAATCTTCGATAAATCAGTAAATATTAAAGCTAATTTATTCAAAATTGATGCTTACAACAATTTACCAAGAAATCCGTTTATGATAAAATTTTGGAAAATGGGCGTGGCACCGTCCACTTATGATCACATATATATATGTATCTCGGTAACCGATACCAATTTGTACCAAACTGCTTGTCACATAAAAGCAAAAAGTTGATATTTATTGACATCTGACTAAAATTAAGGCCGCTTTTCATATAACGGTAAATTTGAGAAATGCTTGAAACTTCAATATTTCGAAATTTAAAGACGCTAATTTACTCAAAATTTATGCACCCCGGCTTACCATGTAGCGGTAGCTTTCGGAAAGGTGAAAAACATATATTTAATACTTGCGCCGGGTATTTAATGTTCGGCTCCACCCGAACTTAGACTTTCTTACTTGTTATCTTTATACTCTGTCGATAACAAAATCGATAGTAACATCAANCTTATTTATCCAAATTTTCAGACAATAAAAGGAAATATACAATTTGGATGTTACTTGTTGTTGTAGACCTAAAAAGCAAATAGTATATGCAAGCAACATTTAAACACAAAACAGCAGTTAGACACTTAGACACTTTATCCATTTTTGCCCGGAGGTCCGGGCTATTTCGGGCGCGAAGAAGAAGACATTCACGATCCATTGTGGCATGCATGTGCTCTCTATTGCCCATTTTATGGAGTACGGGAACGATTTCTGGGCTATTTCGGGCATCCGTGGGATCCCGCGTTGAGTTTGGGAACAAACCCTTTACTTTTTCAAAAAGGGTTGCCACCTGATAAATGATTATATTCTAAGGAACTACAATCCAGGGCAATGGTTTTTGTTGCTATTTCGACTTGATCATGTGTTTGTTGGTTTTTATTTACGATTCNCCGGTAACCGTTATACCAATTTGTACCAAACTGCTTGTCACATAAAAGCAAAAAGTTGATATTTATTGACATCTGACTAAAATTAAGGCCGCTTTTCATATAACGGTAAATTTGAGAAATGCTTGAAACTTCAATATTTCGAAATTTAAAGACGCTAATTTACTCAAAATTTATGCACCCCGGCTTACCATGTAGCGGTAGCTTTCGGAAAGGTGAAAAACATATATTTAATACTTGCGCCGGGTATTTAATGTTCGGCTCCACCCGATCTTAGACTTTCTTACTTGTTATATATAAAATTTTCAAAAACTACCACACAGCGATTTTGTTTTTTAATGTTATTGGGCACTTATTTATCCAAATTTTCAGACAATAAAAGGAAATATACAATTTGGATGTTACTTGTTGTTGTAGACCTAAAAAGCAAATAGTATATTCAAGCAACATTTAAACACAAAACAGCAGTTAGACACTTAGACACTTTATCCATTTTTGCCCGGAGGTCCGGGCTATTTCGGGCGCGAAGAAGAAGACATTCACGATCCATTGTGGCATGCATGTGCTCTCTATTGCCCATTTTCTTGAGTACGGGAACGATTTCTGGGCTATTTCGGGCATCCGTGGGATCCCGCGTTGAGTTTGGGAACAAACCCTTTACTTTTTCAAAAAGGGTTGCCATCTGATAAATGATTATATTCTAAGGAACTACAATCCAGGGCAATGGTTTTTGTTGCTATTTCGACTTGATCATGTGTTTGTTGGTTTTTATTTACGATTCTATTTGTAGAAGACTTTAAGGTATACTCGTGCTTAAGTTATTTATTTTTATTTTTTGTTATTTATGGCCTTATCAACTGCACTCAGAAACATTAATTAAATTAGCTCTTACAGGCACTTAACTAATGATCGTTAAATCAGACAATTAATGTTTCCCCTCAGAGTGAAAAAAATGGGAAATAAAAAATTTAGGTATGGATGGCCCCAGTGCGGCCCTCACTTTTTTCGTTCAGTTTGAAATCAGTTATGAAAATAAGTATTTATATCATCTTGCGCACACTGCCTCAACAGTCGCAGTGGCTGAGTGAGCAGAGCACTAGCGTGCCATTCCAGAGATCCGAGTTCGAGTCCTAGGGTAAAAAAATTTCTTTTTCCTTTTTTTATTNAGGCCCTCACTTTTTTCGTTCAGTTTGAAATCAGTTATGAAAATAAGTATTTATATCATCTTGCGCGCACTGCCTCAACAGTCGCAATGGCTGAGTGAGCAGAGCACTAGCGTGCCATTCCAGAGCTCCGAGTTCGAGTCCTAGGGTAAAAAAATTTCTTTTTCCTTTTTTTATTACCTTCCTTTTATTAGCTCGGGATGTAACTATGTAATATTGATGCGCCTAAAAGATGCAGCGATTTCTATTCTCAAGTTACATACCTGATGACAGTACGAATGGCAATTATAATAGGGAGGTTTTAGTTTTTTAAACTATAATTTTTTATATTTTATTTTCTTGTTAACATTTTAAAAGCTAATTTTTTTAAATTTTCCTTTTTTAATATAATTTTGTTTTGATGTGTAGAATTTGGTGTTGCTTTTCAAAGAAGATGCTGAAGCATAATAAGTTTTTCGCTTCCGATACAAGCACTTGGATCGCAGTAAAAAGTATCGAGTAAAAACCTACTTGGTAAATTGAGAAAAGTATCGAGTATGTACTTGGATTTACTTTTATCCATTTATCTCTATCTTAAGCCCAAGCTCTTTCATTTGATTCATAAAAAATAAAAAAATAAAAACAAGTAAATTTTAAGCAAAAAAACCTACCTCAATTCTCATATTTTATATATATTTTATTTTTTATATTTTAATATATATATATATATATATATATATAT
>NW_016170638.1:9370-15539 GCF_001687245.7 Rhagoletis zephyria
AAAAATCGCGACTACTCCATGCATGCGTGTAAAGAGTACTCCCTAAGGATCAAGGAGTACTCCAAAATTAACCACAATTCATATAAAAAATATGGTCCAATTAACATTGCGATGTCCTAGGGCAGGACCATATACTCCATCCCTGCATTACATCAGAGTAGCACAACACTACTCCAACATATTAACAATGGCATTGTTGTTATATTTTTTCGTTTGTACACGCTTCTGTTCTTCACTTCTCAAATGCTTTTTCGAAATTAATAAAAACCAAGCCAAAAATTAAAAATTACATGTTGCCTCTGATGGCATTCGAACCCGAACATGCTGGGAGCTAAGAACTAACAGCGAGCATCTCTACACGTTCAGCTACAGCCAGACATGCAAATGTGCTTTCAAATGATCAACTTCAATGACATTTCGTTAAAACACGAGCAGTGATCGGATAACAAACAATAAGCTGGCGCAGAGACACGAGTTGGTCCGATACAGCATGACAGAGGAACACTTTTGTAGGTACTCCAATTTACCACAAATAGACTACATGTTCCAACGATTTTTGCAGGGAATACCTAGGCCTGTGCAATTATCAAGAGAACAAAAAATTAAAATTAAATAAGCTAAAGGGCTGCGAGAAATAAAATTTTACTTTATATTTTGCGTAAACGGATTCAATATCTAATAATGTGCACCAAAACTTTTTGCCGAACCCAGAATTTTTAACAAGAATTGGTCTTATTCGACTAGTGTGCTGTGGGTCACGTTGCGGTCGATGCGCGGGCTCTTACAACTAAAATAAAATACTAATATTTTGCAGGCTTGTTGTTGACTTCATGATACAACATATTTTCACTATTACCAAGGGATTTGAGAAAAATTAGATTTTCGACCCGCCCTACTACACATATTTAATGCTTTTTCGCTTAATCTATTTCTCTTTTTCGTTTTGATGTCAGTAACTATTGACCTATTTACTGCCTCCTTGTTAGCGACTACCTCCCAAACGTTTGCCATGGGCAAGTTTTACTATTTGTATTATCAAAGAATATAATCACTCAAAATACTTTTCAGAATCTAGAAACTCAAAACATTTGAGAAAAGAATAAATGGTTGGAAATTTTTGTAATGTTTTACTTTGTTTTACAAAAAATTGCCGATGGATGCGGGTTAAAAGTACACAACTTCTCGAGTTCCCCACACGTTTTTCTAACTTCTGTCACTTTATTTTTCCCAAATTACTTTCTGTATAACTCATAAACTTGCTATTACAAATTTAAAGCTAATGAAGTTCCGCTGATAGGGTTCATATGAACGGCGTTAATTTACCACAGAGAGCAGCTATTTCTTATTTATCAATTACTAAATTTTCTTTCTTGATATGGTATACAAAAAATCCCGTTTTTCGACAGAAAATCCCATTCGCCCTTTTTAGTCATAAAATCCCGAAAAATTGGCGAAATCGGGCCAACTGGCAACACTGGTAGGTACCTATGTCAGAGAACTTTTATAAACGTTCTCTGGCTACATAAACACATTCAACGGTTGGTGTCAGTATACGATTACTAAGTTATGCTGCGCCATCTGTGAGAAAGTAGGAGTACTAAAAAGAATGCAGCTAACGCAGGTATTGCGCGCGCCCATTCGTCGGTAAGGCAGTACACCAAATACTGACAGAATTAGTAGATATTTATTTCAATTTAAATTTAAATGAGCTGAGTTGTTGATATGCCATGGTAATTCTTGCTCTGATGGATTCTTAGTGAAATGAAAACAAATATACAAGATTGAATCTAAATTAACATTCCTTTCACCAACCAAAATGCAAATATCAACAGGGTAAACCATCTGTTCGTACACAACAACCAATATTATCAGTTATCGGTAGTCGCCTACAGATGCCTCTCCTGTACAGGAGAGAACGTACGTTCTCCAAGTGAAGAGAAAATAAATGTACAAATCGATGCTGCTACCAGGGCTACCGCTTTGAAAATTTGTTCCTTGCAAAGAATTATACAATGCATTAAAAAAAAGTTACCAATAGTTAGGGATAAAATGATATCATGGAGGTATCGATACCTGTACTTGGAAATAGCATCGAAAGAAAGTATGGACTCCCAAAAAACAAGAAAAAGGTGCAAAGTTCGATAAGTTGATTTGTAAAAACCCCACAGCATTTTGATAACAGAATTTACTTCGTTTTTATTTTATTTGTTACACATAATTATTTATTTTGTACAAAGAGGAAGCGATTGAGATAAAAACAGTTATGTTATAATTTATTTCATCCAAATTAACTATTAATACAAGTTATCTGTATTATAACACTGGTTCACAGCATTTTTGCAGAGTAACAATGATATATTTCTGACAGAAGTAATAATCTTGATAATTTTAGTGCAGGCATTCATATGGCTAGCTTAGAGTCAAAAGTTGCTCAGTCCATTTGTAGAAATTTTACAGGATAGAAAAACAACCGTTTAAAACATTTCCTTCAAGAATTTTGCAAAAGGTTGCGTTGCAAATTAAAACATTTAGAATTTTTTGTGAGCTTATCGATTTTACTGTGCCTCTTTTGGACTTTATAAATTTGCCTCTAATTTAATATGAACGGGAAGAAATAAAACAAGCACGTTAGTTAATCCTTTTGGAGACATTGCGTTTTTAATTTGCCTTGCTTCCTATATCCAAATATGAGTTTTCACAAAAAGTGGACTTAGTAACTTTTATCTTCTTGCTGGCGATATGTTAATAATGATAATAGACATTTTCATTGGCAACTAAACTGCCAAACATTAGCTATTCACAATAATAACATTGGCTTACAGCAAAAATGTTCAATGGATGCCAATATCCAATTCCTATAAAGAATTGCTCGCTGATTCCGAAAATCGACTTAATTTTTTATTCTATGGATAAGTTTTCAAGACATTTTCAATTCACCGTTATTCAGCTTAAAACACAAAATGGTTACACTTAATCACGTATATCTTACGAACCAATTGAACAATGTTATTGTTACATACGGCATATGAAAGCTAAAAATTCTACATAGAACGTGTATACATACGGTGACCATCCGTCCTTTATTTTAAAGGGCAGACCTTTATTTTAACCCCTTGTCCTTTATAATTTTTGTCAAAACCAAGGACACCATTTGTCCTTTATTTCTTAAATTGTCCTTTAAATGAGCTTTGGATTTTGCAGAGGTCAATTTTTGAACAGAGAATATGACAAAATAAAAATGTCCCTTATAAAATATAATGAAAACCTTCGCTAGTTTCTTTCGCACCCCACTTAAGGGTTTTATTTAATCGGTAATCTTTGTACAATCTATAAATCACGAATCATTGCTAATACTGGTGGGGGAAATTTATATAATTAAAAAAAATTTATTAATATTTAGACATGTTCATAAAAAAATTAATATACTTTGAGTAAAATTCATTGTTCACGAAAGCACGCTGAGTTTCCAGTACGTATATCTTACGAACCAATTTAAAAATCTTAATATGAAATACGCCCACACAAAACCTTCCGGGAAAGGACATGGTAGATATAGGAATAGCCTATTTCAAGCAGTTTGTAAGACTATGTTCAAACAGGCCAATTAGCTGAGGTAATTAAGCTTTAAATTGCGGAATTGAGTTTGGTGTTCACACATACGTCAGCTGCGCAATTAGCGATACGAAATCAGCTGCTGGATTACCTGCAGTGATGGAAAAGTTGGTACAATCGTACCTTTATTTAGTTTGAAAATGCATTCGGTACAAACACACAATTTTAGGTACATTTGGAACGTAGCCAAATAACTTATCAGGAAATCAGTTCTTATTTTTATTGACATTTCAATGCATTTTCTGTTGCGGGAAACTGGTCCAATACCTCCCCTCCTTTCTGAAGGGGCATACAAATGATACAAAAAGGTGGTCAAAGTAAGGCAACTGTAGTTGGTTTCGCCAGATAGACGGAAAATATTTATTTTTTAACGTCAGATCGGAGAACTGGGAGGAAAGTGATTCACCTTTTCTACAACATAGTTTTGTCTCGCGCTGCTCGAAGAGATTTTTATCATAACCAAAATTTGTTTAATGTGAGTACAGAAGTTGATGTATCGATGGGAATTGTTATCCTCCTATTCCTTTATATAGAAATACATATTTATTTTTTGGGTACATCTATCCACTTTTAGATAAAGCTTTCCGTAAATTAGTACACTTTTATAATTAAATTTTCCATCCCTGATGGAATATCAGCTGTAAAAGAGGGACAGAAACAAACAGCTGATTGCTCTTTGTTCGATAAACATCCCTCCAAGTCAATATTAAAGATACCTAGCAGAGTTGCATAGAGAATCTGACACAAATTTTTGTATGATAAATTGGGTAACAATTAAGGCTTAAATTGGTGAAAAGTTTCTTAATTGCCAATAAGGTGCGAACATAGTCTTAGAGATCACAAAATTCTAGTAGTGACCGAGGAACGTTGGAACAACTTTCCGCCTAGCGAAACTTTCATGAACTCCTGATATTGCTATACAAGAAAACGCTTATGGGCCACTTCTTAAAGCGAAATCAGAACCTGTATTGACCTATGTGACATGTAGGACCGAATCATCGAAAAAGTTACCAAATTAAAAAATAAATTACCAAATTTGAGAAGTAAAGAAACAAGTAATTTTTAGCAAAAAAAACCGACTTAAAAAAAATATATATATATCTATATATTTTATGATCCAATGATCGGATCTAAACCAAATTAGTATGGGACCACCTCTGAGACACTACCTTTCCGTTGCAAAAATAATTATTGAAATCGGTTGACGTGATGCAAAGTTATGCGGTAACATACATAAAAAAAAAAAAAAAAAATATTCCGACGAACTGATAACCTCCTCCATTTGACCAATTTTGGTAAAAAAATTAACAAAGCGGTAACGCTGTTCGCGACGTTTTATGAATCGCTCTACATACTGTACAATCGCAACTCAATCCTTATCGCGTTGGTGTTCGCCTAGCTTATTCTAATTCAACACAAATAAAATGAAGATCGAAATTTTATATTATCATTTTGAATTTGTCTGACGGAATTCGAATATGAGACCACCTACAGCAGAATATGTATGTAAAAAACGCGTAATGTTAAAAAAGCAANACCGACTTCAACTCTCATATAAAAAAAATATATATATATATCTCATGGTCCACTGATCGGGTCTTAACCAGATTAGTATGGGACCACCTCTGAGACACTACCTTTCCGGTGCAAAAAGAATTATCGACATCGGTTGACGTGGTCCAAAGTTATGCGGTAACATACATAAAAAAAAAAAAAAATTTTCCGACGAACTGAAGACACTGTCGAATAATTGAAATTAAGGGCCGGTTTCTCTATCTCCGGTTAACACTAATCCCCCGTTAAACATCGTTACCGACCTTATCGACTCCCTGTTATATGCATGGAGTTAGAACGTCGATAACAATGTTTAACCGGGGAGTTAGTGTTAACCAGAGATGGAGAAACCGGCCCTAAATCATGCATCAAACCTATGCATGTCAACACAAGCAACGTATGCGATACATGCGACATAGTGAGCATTATTAATTACATTTTATATACGGGAAGAGATTTTGTAAATTTTTTAAGCACCTTTTATGGTAAAATGCATTAAAGAATTGTCCAATTAAAAACCTGTATATATTTTCATCCAAGGCAGGATCAAACAGTATTAAAAATATGCTACGGAAGCACAACAGCGAACAACAGCTTAGCCAAGTAGCAACGACATGCTAAAACAGTATGTTTGCGATGGAATGACATGAGATAACATCTTGTTTGAGTTGACATGACTTAGCAATGCATGAAATTTTTGAAAGACATTTTTGCAGAAAATGTTGAATTTTGCAGTTCTTTAATAAATAAACAAGTAAAAAAATAGAAAAAATATTATTTTCTTATTGGTATTTTATGTCCAAAAGTAGTTAGTAACAAGTTAGTTGACAAATAATGCAGAGGTAACCACCCTTGACTATGTATTTCAAAGTATAGTTAGCTTTCTTCAAAGAAAATGTACAGATAATAGTGACCTTTAGTTCCTTCCCTGTCAACTTCCAGTTAACTTATAGATAGATACATTTCCATCAGGTATATTACAAGGCCCTCTTTCCTACACTTG
>NW_016170639.1:0-12651 GCF_001687245.7 Rhagoletis zephyria
GGAATGGAGGGTAAAAACCGTTGGGATATTATTATTATTATTATAAAACGAGTCACTGATTGGTGTAGTTTTTGGCCTGGCCGAGTTACCGGACCTTATATCTTCGCAAATTATGCCGGTAACGCTGTCATCGTGAAAGTTATCGTGACATGAAAACAAACTTTATGGCCTGAATTAGATGCCATGGACTTGGCCAATATTTGGACGGTTCCCCTTGCCACACAGCGCATAAAATAGTGACACTCTTCCGAAAGATGTTCCAATGATGCATTATCTCACGAAAGAACGAAGTCAAATTTTCGCCAAGATCTGGAAATTTGACAACATTGGATTTCCTTCTATCCTATAACCTCGAGATGGTTCCAAAGCTGAAGAACGAAACATAGAACTATGCCAAAATTATATAGGAAATTTTGGTATGCGCATCTTAAGTTGCCATAGGAGTCGTGATGGGCATTTAACAGATACTGCGATTCATACATAAATGCCATAGACCGAAAAACATGATGGAATATAAAAAATCTTATTGAGTCACCCTGTTCATATGCATGTCTGACTGCTTGTATCTAGTCCCAGGTAAATGTTGACTTTTTCCATAAATGGGCTATTCCTATGAGTAGCTTTGCTAGCCAGCTGCCTACTCCTTTTCAATTTGGCCGTCATTGCTTTTTCAATTTGTCATTTATATCGCCAAAGATCATCGACAACGACATGGAACATAGGGAAAGATATTCAATTTATGTACATGTGTATGTATGTATGTTAGAGTGGTCCAAAAATGCATGTGAAAAAGTAAAGTATGAATTTTAATGCTCTCACCGCCTAGCATTGTTCTATATCGAAAAAATATACACCGGTGTTTTTATTTCGAAATCAAAAAATATTTATAGGCGGCTTAAAGTGCTCAAAGCTTTCCATGTATTTTATATGGTGAAAAAAAAAATATTTTTCGTCGAAATGTTACAAAATTCGTGAAAATCGATATTTTTCCATCGGAAACTCTGTTTCTCTTCATGAGACCTACAATACCTATAATACTCAATTGTTTATTTTACCATTTCTTAATACTAGTGGTTTTTTATGGGTCCCCCATTGTATTTTTTTGGAGTCATAGGGGACCTATAAAAATTAGTTAATATTAAAAAATGGTTAAGTAAAAAATTTTGTATTATTATAGAAAGTCTCCTGAAGAGAAACAAAGTTTCCCAATTGAAAAATACTGATTTTAAAGAATTATATACCATTTCTACGAAAAAAAAATTTTTTTTCGCCATAGAAAACTTTAAGCGCTTTGAGCAACGTCTATATATTTTGTTATTTCAAAATAAAAAACCGGGGGTATAATTTATTTCGGTTTAGAACATTCGTAGGGCATTAAAATAGAGACTTTACTTTATTTGAATCAACCTAATGTATATGCATACATACATGCATATATACTTTTGACTAATGTGTGAATAGCTGCTTGTAAATTTCAATTTATTCGTTAGAAACCGTTCATCCATCTGCGCTTTGGCCAAGTTTGACATGAAATGAATTGTTGTTTCATTTACGTTTGTTTTATTTGGTTTAGCTACTGTACACTTCTACAATTCACAGCAAGTTTCAATGCAATACACAATTTTCTAAAGCAATTTTCTTCTTTCGCTTCTGGTTTTCCGATAACTCTATCCAATGTTGTGAAAATGCTCAAAAGTAATTAATCTTGTTCGGAAGCCAAAATAATATATTTATATAAGTATATATACATACATGCATACATACACATGCATACACATTCAAATTTGAAGCTCTTGTTGCACATGCAGCACTGCCCATTGCCTGCCTCTCATGGGATTCTGACTACAATTTTCAGTGCATATCTAAGCTGCAAGGTTTCGCTTTCACTTCAAATTCTATATATTTCTCATAAAGTAATTCATCAGTCGGTTGGTTCCCAAATGCTGCATGTGCACACATTTTCCATTTTCCATTTTGCATTTTTTTTATAAGAATTGTTTAATTTGTTGAAAGCTTGAAATACTTACCTATTCTGACCCTCTGCTGCCCCTCCATTGCTCTCCCTGTGCACTTTTTTCTGGCTCATACCATATCTAATAGATGACTGGTAGGTAATTGCATTTAGTTCTCATTGCTTGGCTGTACCGTAAGTATGTATGTACGTATCTATTTTTATTAGTATTTGGTTGTTGATTGATGTGTGGCAGACGTAGACAAACAATTGCTTATCGATTATTATCCGTGTTTGTTGTTGTTATTTTCGACTTTTTGTGTACTCTATGGGTTACGTCAATATGACTTTGCTCATTTTCTAATAGTTTAGTCTCATATTGCAGGCTTTTTTTCAATACTCATACAATATTTTTCATATTTATATTGCGTCGTGTCATTTGATCCCTCTCGAAAATATTCGGCCAGCGCTTGTTGTCACCAAAATTCTCCGCCATAAAGGGTGTGGTTCAGCATTCCGAGAAATTTACCAGCATATTACTATGGAACTATCTACACAATTGCTGCTCATCTATTTACGATTATCTTCCACATTGCCACGCACGAGCAGGGCTCTTTGTTTGCACTCGCTCCGCATTACACTTGAAATGTAATCTTCTGTGCGTGCTGCAAGCGCTTAGCCTTGTAGTACTTGTTTTTGTGTTTCTGTTAGATAATATGAAACATGTGTTCGAAGTAAATTGTCTGGCTTTTAACAAAATCTTACAGCATTTTTTTCGAGTTGTATAAATCTATGTAAGGTCTGGTTTCAGCTGCTTAGGGTCGAATGCAAAGAAACCCGCTCAAGAGTTTCAATATTTAAAATTTCAAAAAAAAAGTGTATTTTTTTGGTTTTGGAGTTTCTGAGAATTGAATGGAAAAAGAGCACCCACGAATTCTGAAAAAATGGCAAATGAAAAGTTTATTTCGAAATGTGGCTATGGGCACTCAAGGGCAGCCTGCACACTCAATTCCTACATATTAGTAGGAAGTCTAAAATTTTCAAACTACATACTTCTTATGCCGAATTTCCACTCCGCATTGAAAATATAAATACCACCTGTGACGAAAATTTTTCTATTATTAAACGAATGACATGTGGAAACGGACTTAGTGACTTTTATTTTGAGTGTGATGCTATTGGGGGTTTTCATGCCCAAAATAGTGTTTAAAAAATTATATTATTTACATTGTAAAATAAGTAAAATATCTAGTGGAAAGAAAAAAAAATATATATTTTAAAGGCTTTAAAATGTTTGTACTTATATCGATGTATAGGGTTACCAAAGTCATCCTATATATTAAAGTCACTATTATTTAGGTCATCTCTGGTTAATTTGGTTCTATGAATTGTTTTTGGTTTATCCTTTCGGTCGAATTAGCCTGTGGGTGGTGCTGGGTGATGTACTGGATTTGAGTACCATCCGCAACGCAGAGTCCCCGCAGTTCCCGACTCCTGAACTGGTATCAGTTGTCGTATACCACCGGCCGAGGGACACTAAACAAAAGAAATATCTTTTCTTCGAGAAGCATACAGATGTCCTTCGCCATGGCAGTCCGTACGGGAAACAACAGCAGAATTTTCGAAAAGTAATCAACGACCGTCAAAATATACTGGTTGTCTTGAGTCGACTGCACCAAAGGCCCTACCAGAACTACACAAATCATTTCGACTCCACGCTCGGTACGACAAGGGTTCCTTTCCAACAGATCGAATCTGTTTTGACACCTAAGACTCACAAGTAGAAACCTCATCAACAACTGGTACACTACGAGACAACATATCTGGAACCACATGCTCCTTCCCTTCCGGTGAACAATCTCAAAATAGTACTGTTGAAGCTTCAAAGTCCAACCCGCCAACCAACCACAGGAATCCTTCAAATTGTTAAACAAAACCAGTAAATAATGATCAGTAATAACTGTGAACCTAACACCCTCAACTTATGGTCGCAATTTTTCAACCGCCCACTGGACCGCTAGACACTCCCTGTCCGTCGTCAAGTAATTCTTCTCGTTTTTATTCAGAGACCTACTCAAATACGCTATAACCCCCTCACCGTCCTCAAATCTCTGGGTCAACACTGCTCCTATATCGAAAACAGGCGCGCCTGTCTCCATTGTGAAAGGCCTCTCGAAGTCTAGGCAGCTCAAAACCGGCGCTGTCACCACGCGCATCTTCGCCATCCTAAAGCTCCTTTCACAATCTTCGTTCCACTCGATCTTTCGGGTTTTCTTCGTTAGCACGCTGATGGGCCTAACTAACTCTGCGAAATCTTTACTGAACACACGTTACCAGGACACTGTACCTACAAAGGGCCTAACCTGTTTTACGTTCTTGGGCCTCTCGATGTTAATCAATGCTTCAAACTTCTTCCGATCTACGTTCTTCTTCCTTCTTTTTAATCATAACTACCAGGGACGTCCAAGCACTATGCAACTTCTCAACCACACCCTTGTCGAGCGTGTATTTTATTTCCACGTCAGTACGCGACTGTGGGACGAGAAAAAGCGCGTAGCAAGGCTGCTTGACAGCTTCGACTCCTGCTTTAACTCTAATCCGATGCTCGATAAGCCTTGAGCGCCGGTCCACTATCTCCTCTAAAGCGCTGGCCTCTTCGATATCTAGCTTGGAGTGATCCACTATGTTCCGGTTGAGAGAAGACCGACCTCATTATCATTAAATCCAGGATGATACCCACCTTGGTCTAAAAATCGACCCCAAGGATGAAAATCTTAGGAAAAGCGGGAACTACGAGGCACTTTTGGAGGACCGACTCTAGGCAATGAAACCGAACCTAACATCAAAACATGGTCTCCATCCGCCGCGGTCACTTGGCACCCTAATGCCCCATGGCCGTTTTCGATGCCCCAGATTCCAACAACGCCCTAAAAATGGAACTGAAAATCTTAATGTCCAACTGAACTCTCGAATCACCGAAACCTATCTTAGTACATTTTTAAAAACCATTTGAATATGAAACCTACTCGTAATTAAAAGTGAGTAGTAAATACACAATTAAAAGCCCTTTAAATAATTTTACCCACCACATAGTTAACGGATAACTTTAAGAATAAACGAACGCAAAACAAAAACCTGGAGTAAAATTATTTTTTGTGATCATTGCTGCACTACACAGCCCAACACAACAAAAAAAAATTTTTGGTTTTTAGGTTAATCTCATTGCATAATATTTGTAATAAAAATTAAGCTGGAAATGGCCTAAAAAGCGGTCAGATGTTTACGCTGACAAGGGTCTAAGCATGGAGATGGTTACGTAAGACACAAAAATACAAAATGCACCGAGTTTGCTAACACTCTACGAATTGCTTTCGATTTATTATCGGCATGCATGTGTGCGTGTCATAATTACACACGGCATCTTCTTACTGTCACTTCAAGTTACCAAATCCAATTCAGTATACGCGTTGCAACGAAAATCAAGGTTAAATGCAGCAATTACATCACACCGGGCAACAGCAGGCAAATGCAATCGCCACAACACCTCGGTGGTGCATGAATGCTAGAGTGTGTGTGTGTGTGTGTGTACGCGCCTGCGTTTGGAATAAATAGACAGCTGAGCCGCCGACAGGCGTTGCAAGTATTTTGACACTTGAACTGTCAGCTAGCCATCATGGCGGCGACAAAGAGACTTAGAGAATTGGAAGTAAGCTTAGCCAATCCCCCCTCCCTCACATTTTCTTTGTATGTACATATTGTTACAAATTTGTTGCTTGCTGACAGAGCGTGGCACCCTGAAGTGGTGGGTCTCCAACAGGCTGAATACTTGATCAAATAGACAATCAGCTACGTTGTTCATGTGGGGCTAAGCCCTTTCAAGCGGCACTCAAAATGTGTACAAAAGCTATAGAGTTACGATGGTTGGGCGGGCCAACCACCCCAGATTGCAGCTTAAATAGATAATAGCACAGATGCGTTGAATGCAACGCGGTTCGTGGATGATGATGATGACGAAAGAAAAAGTGACACTATCTACATATGCATGCCTGCCTAACACTGTTGTTGTCTTTGAGAGCTCAACTTTGTAAGCTGCTTTCGCAGCCAAAGCAGCGACACACTCATTCCTCGCACGCACATATTCACAAGTTATAAACTCGCACGCAGCGCTCTACTACATACATATGTACATACATATATGTAACTATAGTCACGGTGACCAGATTTCTGTGGCGAAAAATCGGGACATTTCTAAAGCATCGCATCCGAACCTACAATTTTGTTTTAAAGAATAAAATAACATAACATCTTTTAATAATAGGGAAAAGACATTTTAGCAAGTTTTGGCTACTTTTCTTTGCTTAAAAAATATTTATTTTTTTTATAAATATATAACCGAGAATCTAAAAAACCATGTACATATGTAAATCAAATTTCAAACTTTGTAGAACATTTATAAAAATTCAACGAATTTTTAATAAATACTGATCAAAATTTTAAACATTCTCTAGAATTTTTTGAGTATGCAGTTTAGTAGGCCCTTAAATTTTAGAGTAACAAAGTGCAAGTTTGAAGTAGCTTGGACTTACCGTTGATTTATCCAAATTTTTTGTTCTCGCAAATATTCTTCCATAGAAAGTATGTTGAAAACATTTTTTTGTATAGAGAAAATAAGCAAAACTGCATACTCAGAATATTTCTAAGAAATCTACTTAAAGAGCTCAACATTTTGATGAAACTTTGTCGAATTTTGCAAATTTTTGTACAAAATTTGAAATTTTGACTTACATGGTCTTTGTTAGATAACGAGTATACTTTCATAAAAAAGTTATAAACATTTAATAATCGGCAAAGAATGTAGTATTATTTTTTATAATTTCACTAAATTCAAGTTAGAATCGTTACATAAAAAAAACTTAACAAATAATTATACAAGTTATTTTTAAGCAAAAAACAAAACCGACTTCAACTCTCATATAAAAATTTAAGAGTACCGTTAATTTCTTAATGATCTAATGATCGGACCTAAACTAAATTAGTGTGGGACCGCTTCTAAGGTACTACCTTTCCTTATAGAAATCGGATAACGTGGTCCAAAATTATGCGGTAACATACATAACGAAAATATATTCCGATGAATTGATCGATTAAAAAAATTTAGAGAAGAATGATAGAACGCAATATGGCGAGAGTACCAGTTTGACAGAATAAAACATAACCAAAGATCGTAGAAAATAAGGATGCTGGCCATGTTTATGGCTCCCATATATTCTATGTCCTTTGTGATAACGAAAGTATTGCCACGTTTGTACGAAAAATTTTTTTGGGCCAGAGTATAGGTAAACTCTTATTAAATTAATAAAGAAAACCGGGACTTAATCGGTACAAATATAAAAAATCGGAACACTTATACGTCCCGACTTTTAAAAAATATTCAGCGATACAATTTTCTCAAAATAGGTACTGTCCCGCCAAAATCGTTACGGATGGTCACCGTATGCATCATATTACATAAATACTCACGCATGCAGAGATAAATTTTTAAAGCGATTGCATGTTATGTATGCAAGCGTATTCGTTCATGCGGTTATGTGTAATTATTGGAATTGCGTGTTGCTGATCTGCGTTGAATTGCGTTGAAGTTCACTTAATGCGCTTGGCCCTAAAACTGCACTTTATCGTTCGCACTTGGGCGTCTCCTCCCCTTAGCTTTGTCAGCTTCCTGCTTATCATCAAGTTTTTATTGCTCTTGAATGTTTATTTATTTGAGCAATACTTTGTTTTATTATTTCATATTAAAATTGATGCAGCTTAAACGCAAGCACCAATATGCCATTAACATTGGTTTTAGTGCCTGCGGCATAAGCCAGGGGCGGACTGTATCGGGTGGGTTTGTAATAGTTTCGAGCGGGAAATCTAGTTCAACTACGATCTGGATAGGAATTTGTAAATCGATAAACATTTCGATAATCACACTGAGGAATATGCTGATAAGTATGTATATCGTCACTAGACAATATTGTTGATGATATCGATTACAATATTTTAAAAGGCAGTGATAACAATATTTTAAGGGATATGGATAACAATATTGTTAAAGATGTCGGTGACAACATTCTTTAAGACATTGATAACAATATTTATGAGGACATCGATAGGTTAGGTTAGGTTAGGTTAAAATAAGAGTTCACTCGGAGGCCACGCGATGCCCAGGGCGGTTACCCCATACCTATTCCTACATGTCTTTGCACCATTTTGATTCCCTGGCGACTTCTAGCAGTCCCTCCAGAGGAGTTTTCGCCAAGGTATACAGGTTCTCCAAGAAATGGTCACCAAGAAATTTGAGGCATTTTCCTCGGAGTGCTGGGTACTCACAAAGTAAGTGCTTGGCGGATACTATTTCCGCAGCTTCTGCAAAACCTCGATAACGATATTGTAAAAGACATCGATAACAAAATTGTAAAACACATCGATAACAACATTGAAAAATATAAGTATTGATAAAAGTATAGTTAAACGCATCGATAAGTAAAACACAGCAGTATTTTTAGTAGAAAACATGAACATTTTAAAAAATCATATCAATTATTTGAGCAAGGATCTTTAACGACACGGTAATCGATGTCAATATGACAGAAATTTTCCATAAATATGTCCTTCGATTAGGGTGTTGAAACAAATTACATATCTATTAATTTAGCGATAATCCAAGAAATGATCGATAAAATTATCTGTATTTATAGATAATGGTCATCGATAGTTTCTTGGTATATCGAGATGATCGGTGTAGATAAGCATTAGGTAAGTGTTTATGCATTTCTATAGTAATTGACATCGATAAATGCACAAATATATCGAAAAAATAAATATCTATAAAATTAACGTGAAAATATTTTTTCCAAGTATCTACTGGCAATACTTTCAAGAAGTATTCGATTTTTTTTTTCGAGAATCTTCTTTCCTTAATCTCGATAGTTTGTTACGATTAATATAGTATATTATGTGGTCCTTAGAATTATTTCACTTAATCAGTAGATAAGCGAGAAGGCCACTGACTTCAACCACCACCACCATCACCACCACCACTACTAGCTAGACCCAATAAGGCTTAGAGTAATCGTGCCGCCACTTGAGCTCATTAACTTGCAATTTATTTTCCGCCGCCGCCGACGCCGCCTTCGCCACCACTCATCCAATAACATCAATAAAAAAGTTCACATGCAGCGATCGCCGCACAGCATTTAATCGTTTAATCGTCTTTATCCGCATGTCTTCATCCCGAGATACAGTCAGCGTCAATAATATGAATACCCATACGTTTCTTTATTTATATTTTCCATATCAAATTTTTCTTATTTGTTTATAAAAATATATGCAGCAAGATTAACAGCAAAAAGCAGCAGAATCAATTTTTTCAATTTCATATATAGCTCTGGAAAAATCAAGGAATACCAAAAAATTGTCATTAAAATTTTAAAGTTTTCAATTCCATTCTTCTAAATTAAATTAAATTAAAAAATTCTCAATAATCAACGGTAATTTTTAGAGACTAGAAAGTTTCGCCTTATTATATTAAAATTTAATGGGTTACAAAACTGCTACTCAAAATTTTTCTAAGAAATCGAATTGAAAAGTTGAAAATTTTGATGGAAATTTGTTGGTATTTCTTGAATTTTCCCCGAGTTCTATATGAAATTGAGAAAATCAGTTCTGCTGGTTTTTGCTGAAGAATGAATTACATATATATTTATAACAAAATAAAAAAAAATAGTATGGAAAATATAAAAGAAGAAAATCGTCAATACGTCAGGGTATTCATATTTTTGACGCTGACTGTAAATGTGTACGGGTGTATGCATGTGGACATATGTGTGTGCATCTGTCCACACTGCACCCAGCCGCGTTTGATACCTACATATGTAGGAATGCATAGACGGCGGACGGGTCGGCCTCTAATAAAAATGGCTGAGTAGTAAAATTAATTAAAGACGCACATTTTCATAAGGGTGAAAGATGAAAATATATTTTAGTTTTATTATGTTATAGCGTATTTCACTTGCACGTACTTACTTACTTACTAAGTGTGATGCGTTTCATGCCACTTCCGATATATATACATACGAACGAGAATGCTAAGACTAGGCGGTTCACGGCTGCGCAGCGGCAATGTGACAGCGTGGGAGCGTACTCAATGTTGCTTTGTGGCAGAGGTTCTTGAACTGTGTATGTATGTATGTATTTGAGATCATACCAACAGTGTAAAGTTTAAAAAATTTAATTTTATAGACATACTAATTTGCTTTTTGTTATTTTTACTGGTTTTGCTATATCTTTGTTCTAAGAGGTATTTGAAATTATAAAATCTCTAATTTAAGTTTTGGTTAACGTGTGTACAGAGTTTTCATATGTACATACATATTTAAATACCTACTATGTATGCATAATACTTAAGTCTATTAAAATCTATGTACGTAGCACTCTACTCAACCGCCCGCCCGCTGCTCTAGTTTACTTACTCAACAACAAGCTTTTATTGCGACCGTACTTTACCACAACAATCCGTACGTGATTTCACATATAAATTTGCACATTTTGTGCGCAATTCTTAGAAGTTGCCGAGAAATTAAAATTTTCGCTCAAGCTTTCAGATTTTTGCGCGTGAGATAAGCATTGTGTGCCTGTTAAATGTGTTTTGTTTTGTTTTTGTTTTTGTTTTATGTATTATTCAATTAGTAGTGCACGGGTAAAAGTTGTTGCAATATTATTTACATTGAACTGGAAAACACTTGTTCGCGCTTCGTATATACATATGTATGTTTGCATGCATTTACCCATTTAACCTTGTTTTGAAGCCTATGCATTAGACGCGATATTACTAACTTGATTATTTTGTACGATGTGTATGTATGTATGTACTTTCTTAAGTATGCCTGCCCGTTGAACTTTTTCCCAGATTGCTCTTTTGCATATCGGTTACATCAGCAAACACTTGTAGTTTACCGACCAACTGAAAAATCGTTTCGAATGTATCACAAATTTTAACGGTTACCTAAGTACCTGCCATAAGATGACATAATCTGTCCAATAATGTCAGTCATTTGTACAATGCCTATGGGTAAAATAAAATTTAGTGGTGTTTTCGCACGAACGTAGTATATGTCATAAGAGTAAAGCCAAGTCAAATGACCTTCAAAAATTTCGCTTGAGTCGCGAAAATTTGAAGATTATGCTACAGACTTTAGGTTCCTGAACTACGCAGTATTGCCCTTTGCTATAAGTATAAAATTTCCTCAAAAGAATTCTTTGTAGATGGGATTGTGAGTAGAACCTAGTCCTGCAACTTAATCCTGATTCTGTAGGCTATTTACAACAATGGACCCAAATTAGGTGCCAAAGTGAGAAGTAGATTATATATACATACTAGATTTCTGCAATGTTTGCCAAGCTGATCTTTGTAGGTAATTAAGAGCAATCAATGAAGCTTCAAGGTGGCTCTTCTATTCGTCTCTTAACCTTTATGTAGTAGTCGTTTCCTGTGACACACACGTATCTATTAAAGCACTTGAAGGCGATGAATCCACATGAGAATTATTCATGGAATATAGGCATACTCTAAATAACCGAAAAAGAGGCACAACACACATTTAGAGGGTAGGGCAATTTAGGTGTAACCAAATAAAAATATAAAATTTTTCTTTAATTTAAGAAATAATTTGATTGAATAAAACAAAAAGGGTGGAAAATTGAATTATCTTAAAAAACTGTATAAGCGATTTTCAGTGTGGCAACCCTAGGCATGAATTGTGGCCTTCAAAAGGGTAATAAAGGCATGGCAGGTTGAACACAAGTGGCAGTGCGGCATTTCGGTCCATTATCGGAGAAGTGCGTATTTGAAATGCTCGGCACTCTGATATTATTTGGAGCTTAATTTCCTCCTTAATATACCCCAGGCAAAAAATAGAATTCGACAGCCATTGTGTCTACGAAATGGATTTTTGAACATTGGTTTTTGAGCCGTTTTTGATTTACGTGTGTGTCACATAAAGCGGCGGTGTTAAAGTCCTGCTGGAATGTCCAAGATGTGCGACCTAAATCTTTGTCCGTCAATGACTTCAGAACTGCCTTTTAAATAGGTTCTCTATATATGTACCTGTGCTTTATGTTGACGCCAAGGTCCAAACCCACTTTCGGTGGAACTAATCAGCCATTATGGCGGCTCAAACCACCATTCGAATGTTCGAATTCTCAGCTGGCCTCTATGGCAAGCGACCATTGGTTTGCCAAGTAATCTAGATTATCATGTGCCACTGCTTGATGGGATCGCATGCCAGCCAAATAGTGGAATGACTTTTGTGGTAGTTGGCGAAAGCCCGCCAATATGCGTTCCATTATTACTTTCTTGAGTATCTGAGTGAACTGAGTATAGCTAGTTAGTAGGTATCTACAATTTTATGACCATCATTAAAACGACGAATGGATTTCATTTCTAGGACAAGAAAGAGTATAAGTGGCATACATATATTTTAATATTACAATGGGCCCACGACGACCTAAATATGCCTTTTGGTCCACTGAATCCGCAACTGAGGGCAGATATCAAAATCTTCTAAGTAATTTTTATATACAGTGGTGGAAGAAATAATAGAAACTTTTTACTTTGACCAGTTTTGGCTATATTACTTTGTTTATTCGACGTTTAAAAT
>NW_016170639.1:13213-15538 GCF_001687245.7 Rhagoletis zephyria
AAAAAAAATAAAAATAAAAAAAATATTCCGACGAACTGATAACCTCCTCCTTTTTTGGAAGTCGGTTAAAAATGCAACCTTAAGGATCTACTTTGTCTCGTTTAGAGTTTATAAAAGCAAGCGAGTATACGTCGTCATCTTGATGTGGCGTCACACTTAAGTAGCAAGTGCGCCAGATAACATTTGACTTGTCAGTAGCACGCATGCGCACGCATTTTCGGTTACGCTTCTGTCTTAACTTAACAATCAATCATAGCTTTGTAAAGAACAGTACGTATTTTAAAATACGCGTACCTCCTTTGCTGAAGCATGTCTATCTACTACATACATACATACATACGTAGTTATATGTAAGTACATATGAACATTTTAATCAGGCGTTTCGCTTGAAGTGGAACGTATCGATAACTCGAGAATAAGCTTTCCTCCTAGCTTTGCGGTAGAAATAGCAGCCGACAGCCGACATAGGCTATCAACAATAATAGCGGCAATTGACTCAGCAACAATTGCAAATGACAAGATAATTACTTGTAGTTATTTTGTAAAGCATACATACCTAGAAACATACATACCAGACAGTAGTTGTAACGAACTCGTTAATACATAGATACATATATTAATGCCATTGAACGCCGCACTTTGTAAAAATCATTACCAATTGTTGCGAACAAGCAAAAGAATAACAAGAACAAGAAACATTGATCGTCCATCAAAGTGATATTCTGTGTGAGAAGCATTGTCATTTACGGAGCGATCTTGTTAGACATGTCAGTTGGGTTGTTACGACAAGCTTGATGCGGAGAAGAATTTCATGAAAAAAATTACAGAAATTGATACAAATGTGAATGCAGACATACATAAGTATGTACATTAGTATGCGCACAGATTTATAAATACATACCTTTTATATAGTCAGCTTAGATCAAACATCCTAAGAACAATCGAGTTTCAAGTTCACTTATGTATGTTTGTATATTGCTGCGTCGATCAATCCGTTTATAGCAATCAGATAAAATCTCATTAAAGTAGCTGTCTCCTTAAGTTGAAAATCACTAATAGCTGATACTGTCAAATTGAGGCTCATAATGGAGGCATATTTTATTTTACTAAAGCATTTTTGTACACTTGAGTGGCATATTAGATAACATTTTTGGTCATTAACACGCATAAAAATAACTAAACGGACAATTTCAAATTCTAGTTGTTAATATTTAATGCATTTCTTTATCTTCTATATCTATTTATACAATCAAATTCTAGCGATTAAAGGCGCAAGTCGTTAAAATCGCATTACTTTATTTATAAGTATGTACCTACCTCCAATTTTTTTGTTGTACATAGTTTTATGCTACCTAAAAATTATACTTATTTACTTCTATCACCTGTTCTTCAATACATAGTTACTATACAATAACAAAGTTTCTTAAATTATTATTAGTATTTTACCGAACCAGCTGATTCATCACTTATTCACAGTATCTACCAAATGTTGCTACTTCCATATGTACGTCGAGCGTCATACTAGACATCATCAATCTTGTACACCTCATTTGATCAGCTAAGCGCATTCTTTGGACCGCCTCTAATGCTTTCGAGCTAAAACAAAAAGAAAAAAAATGAGAGAAACCAACAAATTTTCGGTGGTCAATAATCGTCCATTAGTTAACCGTCTGCCAGTCGATGTGACTTCTTGCTGACTACATACATATATAAATGCTTGCGTCACAAGATAGATTATTATGTACTCGTACTTACAATATTGGACAAAAAAATGAGGACAACAGACTCGACACTGCTGGATATGATATGGAAATCGCGACGTCTATGAATAAGCCTATAAAAATTAAAATGAACAGAAATATTTTTCCAAAAGGTGACGATTTAGCACTGCTATAAATATAGACGGAAAAACAGAAACTATTCCGAACGAAAAATTACACTGATTATGGCACAACGCCGTCTCCAACCAATTTTGACAAGGGATGACGGAAAATCGTTCCAAAATACATCGTTTCCTAAAAGCCTTGCTCTAGCTTATAAGGTAAAATCGGCACAAAAGCAAGTTTGAAGGTCATGGCTTGCATTACTTGACATTGAAGTACGAGCAATGGAAAATTTCCCATTGCATGGGGTGTGTGTAAAACTGTAGGTCCCTCCGCTTTGTGTGGCAACATCAAGGCGTACGAGTAAACATATAATTTATTTTCAAAATTTTCTCAAAGTCTAAATTTAATAGAAGAAACCCCTGAAATCCCAATATTATAATGGGCACCCATTTCTGTTGTAAAGAATTTTTAATAAAATTACTATCTCATTTTATTGGCC
>NW_016170640.1:0-15537 GCF_001687245.7 Rhagoletis zephyria
TTTCGATCTCTGTAAATTTGTTACTTGTTACTTTAATTCGCTAAAAAATGTGATATTTTTATGACGGTTGCGGAACTGAATTTTTACATTTTTTTTTTTGTTTTTTTTTTTTTTACAAATACCAATAACTTTGTCTGTGAAGCTATAAATAAATAGGACTAATGGAAAAAGTGTTGTTTTATTTGTTGTTGTTGGAAGTAGGATTGTCTCGGTTCACCTATGTATTATGCTTTTTACTTGCCAAGCAAATTTAAGCGAACGGATTTTTCATTCACCACTTTTTGCCTGTGTACGGAATTTAGGCTCTAAACATCAGGCAATGCAAAAAGCCAGGTGAATTTCTCAAATCATTCGGAGCATTACTGTTTCTTTTCATTGAAGAGAACATGGGTAAATTTTTTAGAACTCGTTTACATAGCAAGCTGTGGACTTCAAGACTGACACCCCTAAGAGTAGGAATTGAGCATGGTCGAGCAACTGTGACTGCGCGATCCGACCCTATTATGTCAACAAAACCGTAGCATCTAAAATGATCATCAAATTTATTCGAATAACATCTGTAAACTCTTACATCTATTCACAACACCCTTTTAGCGTCACTCATGCCTCCAAACCATTAGGCGCTCAACGCTAGCCGCTCTTTAGTATTCGCACTTGAGCTCACTTCATTTGGCCAGTTAGCTGTATGTATTTCATTGTTTTTCTTCACTTACTTAATTTTAAATGTAACAACAGCAAGAACGATATTTGTTTTTCTTCTGTTTGTTTTCTTTTCTTATTTTTTTTTTTTAATATCAGATGACCTTTTGTTTTAATTTACTTAACACACAGCAGACAACAGGGACAAATGAATGGATATACCTAGTCAGCAAAAAGGCGACGCAGCACGGTGCTTGGCAAGTAGTCAACAACCAGAAGTATAAGTAGATATGTACAATGTACAAAGATTAGGGTGGTCCAAAAATGCATGTGAAAAAAGTAAATTCAGAAATGTAATGCTCTCACCCCCAGTGATTGTTTTATATCCAAAAGAATGTACCGCTGCTTTTTTTCGAGATCAAAAAAAAATATTTAGAGTTCACTTTAGAGTTCGCTCAAATTTTTCCATGTATTTTATATGGCGAAAAACAATGCTTCTTAGAAATGGTGTAGAATTCTTGAGAATCAATATTTTTCGACTACAATTCTTCATTTTACTATTTTCTAAAACTAACGATTTTTTATGGGTTCCCCCTATTGCAATTTTTTTTTTTGGTGTTCGGGGGACCTATACAAAATAGTTAATTAAAAAAATGATTAATAAAGAATTTGGTATTATTATTGGACGCCTCCTGAAGACGAACTGAATTTTTGATCGAAAAATATTGATAGATTAATGCAAGGGGTGAGAGAATTATTATTCCGACTTTACTTATTTTGAAACACCCTAATATATACAAACATGCATGCATGAAGGAAATAACAAAACAAAAACAACAAATCGCAAATACAAAACTATGGCACCTATTCATGTATGTAGTAAATGTGTTATGTGTGTCCAAGCAATGGAAAAACGGCTAAAGGATTTGTGTCTGAGTGTCGACTTACACGAGTCTCTCGACAGCAATGAATTTTTTTTTTTTTTTTTGTTTATATTTTTTTGCTTATGCAACTTTTTTTTGTTTTTAGTACTATTTTCATTTCCACTTACACCCATACTTATGTATGTACATGCTACTGTATGCTTCGCATGTGTTTGTTCTGTTAGCCACTTTAGTACATCAACTCCAATTAAGTAAATATTTGAGTTGTGAAACTTTATTATTTTTGTACGCTGTCAAGTTGAAAGTGTATGTATGCGCGCTAACGGTCTCATCTCAACTTAGCTTCAAAATGTTTGCTCAGCACTGCCGCATTCCACTGTACTTCAGCAGATTGTCTTATGGCAATGTCCTTGCCAGCCACCTAGCAGCAGAAGCGACCAGCAGCTTGCACAAACAGCAGCGCACCCCTCAGCACGTGCACCCTTCTTCTTCGTCTTCTTCTTCTTCTTCTTCTTCTTCTTCTTTCAAGACAACAACTTATCTACGAAACATCAATTCACGCTGGCTCACTCAGTTCTAGTACAGCATGTCGGTGCTTTATCAGCCGGCAGCAATAACATTACTAATATTATCAACGTTAACAACAACAAGAATAGTGCTGTGATAACCACCACCACCACGGCCACATTCCCCACCATCATCAGCCGCAGCATAAGCAAGGACAATTCCGTTGACTTCCTCATGCAATTTGTTATTGTCACTGTTGTCATAGTCATAGTCGTCGCTGCCCGTCACCCTCGCCGCAGTCATCCTCGTGCTCGTCGTCATCATTATCATTATCAGCGACAGCTTCAGCGCCTGCGGTTGTGTCGGTGTGTGTGACTGGGACAAAATGGCTATGTAACTGCAGCGTCATGACTACCACCACTTTTATAGTTGTAATTTCTTCCGAAAGTATTATTTTACACAGCCGTCCGTACATATGCACATACCTACTTCTACGAATGAATCCCGCACGTAACTTTTTTGGCTGTGTGTATAATACACTCCCATGCATTTGAATAGGGACAATGCTTTTCCGCATTTTTTTCTGGGTTATTTTTCTTTAAGGTAGCTTACATTATTTCTAATTAAAAAAAAGTTCATCCTCTAACAAAAATCATATAAAGGCAATTTTATAGAAAACTAGCTTTTTCCCGTGGGTTGCCCCCCACATTTTTATATAAATATGAAAAATACTTTATGTAAGAGCGAACAGGAAGAGAGAACGGGGCAATGAACACGCTAAATTTTTTGGTAGAAACGAAAATACCACAAATAAAAGAAAAATAGCCCAGAAAAAAGCGAAAAAGCATTGCACCCATTCAAGTGCATGGGAGTGTATCTCCATAATTTCCACTCCACTCCGTTGGTCGTTCGTATGCAACCATAGCTTTTGGTTTATTTGATTTAGTTCAAGAGTGGTCAAAATGGTTTATTCGTTGTTTTTGCGATAAATTTTCGTGTGTGTTTTTTTGGTCGGTTGGACCACCAGCACTAATTGTACCACCCACACCACCCTGCTACTAAAACTTTTTCAGATAACAATAACTGGAGTTATATATTGCTAAAGGCATTATATTTCTTTTAAATACATTTTGCGAGATTTGCAATGCTCTTGGACAGTGTGTGAAGAATAAAGTAAGGAAAATTATCTGCCAAATGTGTTTTAGCTTATTGTACATTGAGGTTTTTAATTTTATTAGCTTTATAGCCGCTTAAGCGATTTTAACAAAGTTCAGTATAACTCGCCAATTATTTCACCTTCATCTTCAGGTTCTTCGATACTCAGGTCTACGCAGACAGCTTTGTCATCCTAATTAAAAGTAGGTTAGGAGGCACTCTTTCTAACTTCCATATAGGGGCAGTAAAATTGGGTTAGATGTGAGCTCTATGAAGACTAACATAGTCATTTTCTCCAGAAAAAGAAAACATTTCTAGAACCATATCTTTAAGAAGAATAGATAAATTTCTCCCGAACAGAAACACCTGAGACAATGAACGAACCAAATCAAGGTGTGGTAGCTACCTTGTGCATACTGATGGCTCCAAGATTGACCAGCAGCGAAGTTATAACCGGCACTAACCGTCGCACATGTGCAAGAGTCCATAAAATTGTAGCAGAATAGTTTTTTATCTAAACTTCCAAGGACGCCTCATTAGATATCAACATCGTCATTACTTCTCCACTATACTCTAGGGCAGGCAAAATTTGATTTTTTCCCCGATTCAGGTGTAGTGTCTACTTCCGAAAAATTAAGTTAGGCGAAGTTCATTTAGAATCCAAAAAAAAAATCTCCTCAGATTACCTTGGGTTTTCTTTACTATAATTCTTAACAGATTTTCGTAGAACAAATAAAAAATTGCCAATTTATTTCCAAAAGTAATTAAGCTAAAAGAACCTCAGGGAAATGGCTATGTCTGCTGTTGTAACAGACTTGGTATCGATCTTGCTGATAAGTACCAATGAGACTGGCCTGCTTTGCCCAATCCAGCGTTCTTACAAGCTTTGTCTTCTCTCGAGTCAAATGACGCAGAAGGAGCAGAACTTCAGAATATCCTCTAATACCGAGGTTTCAAGCCTCTGCCCCGAAGCTCTTCTAGCAGCTCGTTTATGACCAGAATTCTAAAGAAGTGGTGAGACAAGACTATCCTGTGGCTAACCCAGTTTTCGCTATGCTGTATGGTGCCCAATGTCTTAGTACTTCGTCGCAATATTTCTGTCGTAGAATATGCGGTATATGACTTTAATTAATTCAGTTTCAGCACCATCCTTGCATCGAGATCTTCAAATTCGCCCCCGAAGGATATTTTTATTTGCAGTGAAGGCCTTCTCTACCGACACAGTCGTGTGCAGCTCGGTATTTATCGGCCTAATTAAATGTACTTGATGCAGGTGCTCCGGACAAGCTATTGCTATAAATTCTACTACTTATATGCATATCAATCAATATCTCTGTACCCAAAATAGGTGACTTCCCCACACACTGAAATGCATGGAAAATGGACACCGTCGAGAAGTTTCAGAGACTCGCATCCTACGGTTTCATAGAAAGGATGCAAGGAAGACTTCTCAGCTCTCTGGACATCGGAATTGTAAATTTCTAGTCCTACGTTGTAAAATTCCAAGTCCGAGGTAAAGTTTGTTGTGTGATCTTTATTAAACAGCCATCTGCTTAAATATCTGAGCTCAGAGAGTTCCGCTGACTACTAGTGGAAATTTTCTTTACCCTTACACAATCTTATCGGACAAAGTGGCTCAATAAAGAAGATCTCAACCAGCTCGACTAGCGAGCTTTCGGTTTCTCTGCAGGTGGTGGTGGCAGAGCTGAGCACTGATTCCTACAGTAGAGCAGATTGTTTATGCACCTCAAGTTTCTGATTAGACGAGATTCTTGCAGAGACTTGTGTTCCAAAGAAGACTGGTCGTTCTCGAGCTTTACGAACAGAAAAAAAGCTGATTTCAAAATATATATTAATATTGATTAGTCATCAACTCTCACTCACACACTCAGCCCCTCTAACAACCCTCGCCTCACGGGCCAAACCTATCGGATCTGGCCTCTTCCTGAACTTGCCGTTAGATATGAAAATGAGGACAACTAAATAAAATGTTCACTGATTTAGAGTTTAGTAATCTGCTACAATAAAAAATTAAGTGAAAGATTTTCATTCGGGTTTCCTTTTATTAGCAATTTTCTGCAGTGGAAAATATTCAAGTATTCAGATACAAAATATTAATAAAAATTTGCTAGTTCCATTTTCAATAAAACAAATATTTAGAAAGTCCAGATTCTGGCATATAAATAAAACAAGTGAAAATGCGGTTTATTCGATTTGAAAAATTCGAATTATTCGGTATTTGAAGAGTCAAGTTTTAAAAAAAAGCGCCTAAAATATTAAAAAAAAAAAACGGTTGAAACCGGTGTGGAAAAAGCGACCAAATTTTGTATGTACATGTATGTATATACATTAGGGTGCCTATCGAAAATGTGTTTTTTTTTTTTGAAAATTTCAAGATCCTTCCCCCTAATTTTATTCGTTTTTATGAGAAATACTATTACCTGTTTTTATAGATTTTTCAAAGGTAATTTAGAGGTCGCGACCTGTCGATTTAGGTCAGAAAATGCGATTTCGTAGATTTATGAGTTTTTGAATGACTATTTTTGATTCGACTATGATCTGAGTTAAGGGTTAATTTTTTTTTAATATTTCGTTTGCCACGTTGGATCTTTCGTTTTGAATTTGAATTTTTTGAATTTTTCGTAAGTAACTTAATATTCATAATCAGCGGCCCAGAAAACCCACAGATACTAAGTTTCAAAGAAATCTACCGATTCTCTAAATTTTTCGTCAGATCCGCCATTTTTTAAATTTTGTTAAGAAACTTCAGATTCGTAATCAGCGACCCCCTCCAGTGGTGTAAAAATCCATCAAAAATTATTTGTGTAAATAATTTCGTCCAGCTATACTTGCAATCCGAACCACAGTGAATCGTCCTGTATTTCTAACTGCTCTTAAGAATTACTTCATCCATATTATTTACTTTGCCATTATTTGTTATGTTGTTACCAGTCTGTTTGTCTGTCTGTGTAAATACCTACATATATGCGGGCGAACAATTTTAACGAGCTGGTATTAGTACAATAAAAGTTCATATGCATGTTTGTATGGTTAAAAATTTGTAAACAGCACGTTCAGTTAGAACGCTAGTGAAACTTCTACTACCAATGATGATAATAAGTATTTGCTTTCTTTTTTGTGGAATTTTTGTATGTTGTTGATGTACTTAACTAACTAATGTCAAAATGCGCTGCCGGGCATTTGTTAGCACTTAGTTACTACAAATAAATGCGCACACAAACAAACACACAAATGAGACTGCCAAATTACAAACTACGCACAGTATAAGTAAAAACTTGGAAGAAAGTTGTATAATGTTGATAAATGTATCCTGTAAGAAAATCGAACAACTTGCCAAGCAGAAGGTAACGAAGACACTGTGGAGCAGAGAGCAGCTGAAAACAGTTCTGTCAATCATACTGGCGAAATTCCAAATTTCCTTTGCTATTTTTTGTCTGTCTTTGAAAATTTTTGAGTTATATATCTAATCACGGACAGCAAGAACTCTAACTGCAGACTTATTAAGTTTCATTAGGTCTCCTGTCATTTTTCACTAAGCCGCGTCCATGTTAATTTTGACATCTAACAATCTTCGCGCCAGCTCTACAAGTCATTAAAAACGACTATGGTTCTTCCATTTTCTAAAGTGTTCACTAAACGGTGATAATGCAGAGTTATTCGCCTGGTTAATTGGCAGGGAAGGAAGCGAGACGTACTAATTTCCGCATTAAGAAGAGAGAGGTCGAAACACGAGAGCGCGAAGAGCTGAACATTCATAGAAAATTACTATATAATTTTGATTACGCTTTCGTCACCTGCACATTCTATGGCCCAAACAACGATTGCCTATTACTTAGGTAAATAATAACTGGAGCAATACTTAGCCTCTTTGAATAAAAAGCGATAATTTTTTCAATTAAAAAAAGAATGAAAAAATCAAAAACCGTTTTTAAGCTAGCCACATAGAAAACTATGCAACAAAAAAAATGTATTGCTTTTATTATTTTTAATCAATTACTAAACCGCTTTCCAAGTCGCTAAAACTATTTTAAAAATAAGGTAGTTTAAAGAAAAAAAATTAGACGACAAAACCGAAAACAGTTTTAATGCGCCAACCAAGCCAAACGGCAAATTATGCAAGAAAAAAATTTATTGTTTTTATTATTTTTAACAAATTTTTGAAACCGCTTTCCTAGTTTCTAAACTTTTTTTTTTTAAATAGGGCGGTTTAAAGAAGAAAAAATTCACAAAGTCAAAAAATTATATTTTTGAATTAAATATGTACATATGTTTCCTAAGTATTGCCGTGCAAATTGCAAGCGAAATGACTTAATCCGGCAAAATCCCTCCTCTCTATCTGTCACGCGCTTTTCTTCCAGAGCAAGCTTGTCTTCAAAACACACAGTTACTCAAAATATGCGAGCTATTTTCCAGATTCGCTTTACGAAGACTTTTTTCTTAGTATCTGTTTCGGTATTTGGATAACACTTATTCATCGTCTCATCCTAATGTACTTATTTATATACATTCATACTCACACCACACTAAATATAAGAATATAAGTATTTATATCTCCGCTGTAGTGGTATTTTGTCGGTTTAATGGAGTTCATAGTTTTACATTCAACTTTTAAATTACTTTGTGCGAAGGTACTATATATGTACATATACAATTTTTCTTATTTTAACTACCATTTCAACTAGAACTCTACCACACTAGATACCATTATTATAACCTTGAGTTGTATGATTATCGAGGCAACTATACAGATTTTATTGTTTGTAAAAGTTTCGTACACTTGTAAACACAAATTATAACTCAACTCAACTTTATTGTTCCTGCTGTCGACACATACATGCACATATATATAGCTTCATATCGTATGTTTTAATTTTTGCAATGAGTATTTTGGTTGTAGCAATGCATTCATTTACTGGCACAACTGCAACTGCAACTGAGTGTGCAGCAAAACAATTCGGCGTAAATTGCCAATAAAAACGAAAGTTATACGAAAACAAAGAAACAAAGTTGCTGCTTGGTAAGTTTTGATTTTTTATTGTTGACACACACCTAAATTTTGCCATAGCCATGGACGGAGTTGTAATAAGTTTGGTGATGTTAAATTAGCTGAAAGCAATAAATTTGTCGTTCTTAACGAATTGATGATAATTTTTCATTTCGGGATCAAATTTATGTTAGAGCAAACATTCTACATATAGTTCGTAGCGTCCTAACTAAGAGTTTAGCATTCAAGGTACTTATTAAGTTTAAGAATTTTTTAATTCTACTGAAACAATAACACTGTAGGGAAAATCTCAGGTTGTAAAATGACAAAAAAAACACCGATACATGTAAACTTAATTTTGGGTCGTAGATTATGGACCTGTATACCGTTTTTCCAGTTCAGGTAATTTTCCCAAGGCATTTTCATTTTTATGGAAACAATTTTAAACTTTAACAGGAATAACTCTAGGAAACAACACATTTTATGCAATCTTTTCCTTTTGAATTAAAGCATACTTATTTACCAAAACAGAAAACCTCTAGCGATGAAAACCGATGGATAAATAAACAACCTTTGAATGGTCAAATGAAAATGTGCAAAAAATTTTTGGTATGAAATGCATGGCAGTTCTCTTACGTACTCCATCATGGCGTATGAGTAATATTTTCCAAATTGAAGTTTGACTTCTTTCATTTGCAATGCAAACTTAAAATATAACTAAAAATATCTTGGAAAAATTACCGAATCTCATAATTAAGTTTACTCAGTTTAAGTGACTCATAATTAAGTTTACGTCGTTGTTTTGTGTCATTTTAGCGCCCCAGCAGTGTAAGTACACAAAATAGAGTAATGGCAGCTCAAACGTGGTAAAAAAGACTTTAATTTTATGCCCACAATGAATATTATTATGGATTAGTTACTTTGCCAATTTTGATTGACGAAACCATAGCGCAATAAACAGGTCATGTAACAAAACAGCTTTCTCGCTTTATTTTCTGACATTCGGCTGCCTTATAGTAAAAATTTTAAAGCCAACTTTTCAAATAAGGCAGCGACAAAATCTTTCTTCTCGCTCTAATTACTTCACCTGGTATAATTCCGCCATGGAAGAAGCGATGTTAAATTCCACTTTATGATGGCGAAGAAATTTGGCGGCGTGAAGCGCCATTTTTTTATTTTGAAACAACTGAGATGAAATTTCATGTTTCACAATTACTCAAAATGCATGCAATTGAGGTAAAAAAGATATATATTATATATATATTCAATTCAAATAAGCCCGTATTAAAATGAAGCATTTTTCACTGCACGGATGTCGTTTTGCAAGTCTCGGATGCTTTTTCATATGTAATTAAGAAAGTATATGTATACAAAGCCTGCACAGCGGTGACAACACATACACACATACATGGTGCATGTTTATCTGTACAAATGCACTAATCGCGCGCTGTGATGTTGATTCAAACTCAACATTTGAAAACACATTCACATGTATAGGTGTAGCTGAGTGTGCAAAGACGCATGATACAATTGGTTGCTGCCAAGAGGGTCCGGGTTCTCAATTACCTTCAGATGGAACATAAAATTAGTTTTTATTTTTTTCTTCTTAATAACGAAAAATCATCTGTGCACTTCACAATGACATATTTGATAACGTACATACTCGAAATTTAAAACGAGTTGGGTTGTTGCTATTTAATTTAGCACGGTTTTCTTAATTCAAAATTTTTTTTCCCTCAGTGTAAGAACTTCTATTGGCTTTCATGACAATAATACTAGAGGTTGTCACATCGGACCATTATTTTAGTTACATACTTGGCAGAGATACCTAAGGTGGAAATAAGACATCGCTAAAGCTCATGGCATTGAAAAGGATTAGTTTTCCATAAGATATCGCAGCGGGTTCTGCTCTTACCCGTTTCAACCTAACTAAGGATTTTTTACTTCATAAAGTGTTTTCCGGCGTTATTTTTGCATTGGCAAAATGCAAAAGTTTTTATCAGGTGCCGTAAGGGAAGCAGGCAAGCAAGGTGGAGATTTAAAAAATGGGAAATGCGCAAAATTTGCGTAAACCGTCATTCGTAAGCCAAAACGAATTCTGAAGCAGCACAAAACAAAACTATTCCAACCACTTTTTCGAGACTAGTTTGTGAATTTTTAAGGATCATTTTGGGGCTAGTTCCGGACTAATTCAGGACTTTTCGTTATCATTTTTTAGGACATTTTAATAAACATTTTGGGTTCAGTTCCGGACTAGTTAAGGACTTTTCGGTACTTTTTCCAGACTTTTTGTCAGGGTCATTTTAAAACTCTTAAAAAATTGCCGACTTGAGTTAGAAGATATCTCGAAAACTTCTGTGGGAGGCACTAAATGAACAAAACATAAAACATAAACTTTTCAAAAAGGACATCTGAAAGTCTCATAACCCACGAATTCCCAAATCCCTTTCTTTTTGATGCGATAAAAAATTAAAAAAAAAATACCTATGGTAAATGTGCGTTTAAAATCTTAGACAAAACTTTCAAAAAAATGAAGAAATCATATTCTTTAATGTGATTGGATTGTAGTGGTGCCTTTGGAAAATCGATCCGACAGTGTCTTCACTATGTGTTTATGGGTTTCAAAATATATGAAATTTTGAATTTTCTTAGCTAAGATTTTTACTCAAAATATATACTATTTGATTCAGCCATATATATACATATCGAAGGCTAGTTAACCGATTTAGCTTCAAAATATAAATAACTGAGTAAAAGTGTATGGCGATTTTTTTGACCTCCTCTCTGACAATAGTTTTCAGATGCTTCATAAACCTGTCTAAGCAGGTCAAATGGCAAAAAAATATATGTGTTTGTATGCACATAGTATAATCGAACAAGTATATGAACATAAATATGAGTAAATACAAATATTTGCATGCCTACCTGAAACTCGCTTAAAAATATAACATTTTTAAATTATTTTATAAACTCTTGGCATTTTCTTAGAATTTGCATAAATCCTTAACAATTTATCAATGATAACAAAAACAAATATATCGCCTTTTACCAGGAAAATCAGCTTGATGGGTATAATAAACAAATTTTTGGCAAGTTATTTGACAAAAATCTTGTGCAACAATTTTGCATATCAAATTCATTGAGAAGAGATACCAAGTGGCTCTGTTTTTACAATTTTTTTTTTTTGAATTTGTATGCAAATGCAAAGTGTGTAATTTGAACTTTTAATGCATTTTATAAATAAATGGCATAATTAGGTGACTGTACCCTGTACAATAGCATGAATATATCAAGTCTATTTAACAATAACGTTGAATTAATCTTATATATTTTTACGATTTCAACTGAAAGTACTTGCAACACTTTCGGTTTCCATTTAATATGGAAATGGTGTGTAACAGAGCCAGAGGCATTGTAAAATAATTTGTTTGTAAACGTATTTGTTTAATACAAATATATATACGTATGCGTCGTATACAATGTAAGCAAACACACGTGCCTACACACTGACTGTCGCCAACCACTGATAAATTTAAGTCCCCACGGCGTATACGTGATTTTATCGCGTACATCGTAATTGCATTCGATATGTACATATGTACGTGCACACATGTATCTACTATTTATACGCTCGCCTATTAAATATGTAAACGCACAATCGCAGCGCAACAACACAATACAAGGTCACATAGGCAATTGCAAAACAATACACTAGTGAATTTACCGTGAGCCGTCGTAGTCAGAATCAACCGCCAAAGCCAACGCCGCGACGCACAGTGGATCAGCAGTGCTCTAAGCGGCTTTTAATTTTCCGAAAGTATTTTCAAAAGGATTTTAATTGTAACTTTATTTCTGGTTTTTGCTACTGGCAACATATATGTATTTGTATGTATTTGGAAATGTTTTCAACTGCACTTTTGAAAAAATTAGAAATTAAATTATTAAATTAATTTTTAAAACACAAAAAAAAAAATGGTTTCCTTATTTTTGAGTCGTGTTTCAACTATTTAGTAGCCTTGTCTATTGCTGCCGAGTTATATAATATGTATACCGTTAAAGTCTGTTAAGTATCAAGTTAAAGGTAAATTCAAAAAATTAACTCCGAATTTGCCGCCTTGCATGCAGCTTTATTTTTGTGGCATATGGTGGGTTTAAAAAAATAAACTTTTACTAATTTTCAACTATAGCTATTAATGTTTAAAAATTTTGTTGATTTTCATTTGCTAAAAAAAATAAAAAAATAAAAACTGTGCTTTCAAAAAACCTGGTTTTTAAAAAGAAATCGGTAATCGGTACCAAAATATTTTGTGTTCTCATTCCTGGGTAGAAATTTAACTGGTAGCGGACAAAAAATTTTAAAAATTGGTTTACAAAAACCGGTTTTTGCCGTAACCGTTGCAAAAAGTGCAGAAAAAGGTTCAGTTGGAAATCTACATTTCAATAAACATTAAGAAACTAAATTCTATGAAATTTCAGTCAATCTTTCTTTGAATTCTCTTGAGAAAATTCCAAATAGCGTCCATTGCTACAAAAATTTTTCCCCCAAAATCATTTTTTTCAAAAAATAAGCTTCAGGATAAAAAGCGTTCGAAAGTCCATGGGTAGCTTTCGAAAAATATTCGCCTCTATTTTTTAATGAATGAATACAATTTTTTATATTGATCATTATTTTGCGTTACATTCTAAAAAAAAATTTTTTATAAAGTTGGGCATATTAAAAGAGGTAACCAGTTTCTTCTTTTAATGAATGCAAATTTGCACACCGTGTTAACTAAATTAAACACTTCTTGTTTACTTTTACTTATCAGAGCGACCGCGATACCACGCAGGTGTGCAGATTTTAACACCTACCGTGTGTCGCTGACCTGATTACTTCCTCTACTTCTGAAGACGGAAATTGCAGAGGAGGTTACACGATCTGGATCGCTTCCCCAAGTCCCATCTCAGATCCATTTCTAGCATTTGTCCGCTTCCTCATTTCCCGGGACACCACTATGCCCCGGGACCCAGTAAAGATTGATTATGTGTTGTTGCGCCCTAAGTAAACTTAGTAAAGTTACAGAGTTTTGATACGCCTAGCCTCCGTATGACCCACTGTACGGCGCTTTGCTCGCAGCAAAGCTAAAATCAAAAACAAAAAGAAAAAATTCACGTCAAAAACTTTGCTGTCACAAAATGTTATCATTGCGAGAAAATCTGGCCAAGCGCTCCATTTACCACATTTGCATTATTTAGCTTAGTTGTGTTAATAAGTATGTATATTTGTATGTTAGTAAGCAGGCGTACCGCTGTGCTGTCCGCGAATGTGGCAGGCATAGCAGAGAAAGTTTCATGATAAATTAGGAAGATACTACTTAGACGTTCGTTATATGTATAATTATATTTTTCAAGGGTGTGAGTGTGTATTTCCTATGAGTAGATGACTTATTTGGTTTGTGTAAAATAAAAATAAAAATTGACAGGTCACTGGCTTAACGCTGGCTGTAAAACAAGCAGAATGACTTGGAACACCTTGCTATAGATGCTGCAGAAACTATGAGGGGGGGAAGAGGGAGTTCACCATCTGCTCTGCAACTGTTCCGCGGCATTATCGAGGAGTATCGGGTCCTCAGCTCGTGTCCCTGCATATCAGTGGCAGCCACACCTATCTAACTACCTGTTGTTATTTTAAAATAATCTACTTACATGCGTCCTAAACTAGAGAAATTCACAAATTCATTGTACAGTAATTAAAATTAATTATTCCCATTTATATTTCCAGCTAAGACAGGTCTTGCTCAGTTTGCCATGTTTACGACTTACTAATTTATTGATTATTTTATGTTCATACATATATATGTTTATATGTAATTAAGTACAAATTTCTGTTAGCATACATCAAGAGAATTTCGTCCTTAATCCGTCTACGCTGTAGCATTGGAATTTAGCAAAGTAGACGAAGCGCTTATATGTAAATTATTCATTTATATTTCCGGTCAAATGAGCAATGAAAACTTTATTCAAAGCAATTCTGTAATCAAGGCGCAATATGAACTTCCTTTGATACGACTAATATTCAACTGCAGTTATGAAATGCCAAATGCTGAATACTGTCTAACTACTAAATATGTATAGTATGTAAATATATGTATATGTATAGTGCTGCTTGTAATTGCTTCGAATAAATAACAAGAAATCTAATAAGGATGACACGCATCGCTTAACACAATATAGATATATGTATATATGTATGTATAAGGCTTATTTACAAACCAATATTGACAGCAGGTGGTCGCAAGGCGCTTAAGTTGTCAGTGTATCTATGGGAAAGCGGTAAGCTTTTCATGTGCATAAATGTGTTTATATTTACTAAGCATATGCAGCACGCAAAATATCTCTTCGATACACTTACATATATACATTATAATTTACTTGAAGATTCAAATGATTGCTCACGTCAACTCCTCGTTTGCAAAGGCCAGTAAATTTTGAATTGAAAGCATGGCATACTGTAAATCTTTTATTAATACTTGAATGCACATACCTCATGTATTCTTTGAAAAATAATTGGAAAGTTATAATTGAAATTATAGCTTGTATTAAACTAACTAAAATAAGTGCTTGCATACTACAGCCAGTGTAACCTCTTGTACAGAAATTTTTGCTTCGTAGAAAATACCCAGAGCCCTCAGAGTTTTTTATCGTGGTTGTCACTTACGAGAGCTTTTCATGGCGGTATCAAGAAAACCGCTTGTCACAACAAAACTTTCCAGTAACAGGATTGGTTACTCTGCTAAAAAGTAACTCAGTTAAGGAAATCGTCCCAACATCAAACTTGATTATCTCAAAGGGAAACTAGTAATCTGTCCAGCCAGTCCAGGCTCCAAAAAGATAAATTTGTTTCAGGACTACCTAACCTCTGCCCGTCAAGATTACCCTTTTAAGGCTGTCACATAACAGATACTGTGCTGGCGCTGTCAACGTAAACGTACTACAACAACCTAAACTGGCCAACCACAATTTTTTCCCTTTTTAACTTTTTTTCCAGTTTTCTCATCGGCTGGTTATCTTTAAAACTGTTTTAAATATGCTAAAAATATTGCACTAAAATTTTGTGTAAATATGTGAGTACTTTAAATGGAATGAAAATCAAAGTAAAATGGAAATCCAATTCGATGAAAATCCGTGTGTTTCTCATTGTAGATGCCAATGTTTTTTTCGCTTACTTTAGCATGCGAATAAAATCCTGTTTACAGCTGTGTTGGCGTAAATATATGTATTCACATAAAAAATTTTATTGCGGTTATAGCGCAACTGTGTACATACATAAATAACGGGTGATTTTTTTGAGGTTAGGATTTTCATGCA
>NW_016170641.1:0-15537 GCF_001687245.7 Rhagoletis zephyria
GCCTTAAAATGCTCAATATTTGTTAAATTTATATAAAATTTGTACCCGATAATATTTCTACTGCTCCAAAGAATCTATATCCCGAAAATGAAAGTTATATATGCCAACAATAAGTTGCTAGAGCACTTTAAAGGCTCAAAATTGACCCCAAAATAAGGCAATGTTTACCGTTGTTTTTACGACAGAATCCGAATTGGTTATTTACAAAAATGAATCTGTCGTCAGGTTTGGAATTTTATCTTTGAAACGCCACACTTTTCTTTGAAATCGCTTTATTAGTTCTCGAAGCTCTAAAAATTACAACTACAACATTTGAACATAGCCCCCATACCTTAAGGTAAGACGTATTCTACGTCAAAAAGTGTAAAAGTGCAGGTATTGTTGTGAAGAATATACATATATACAGTAAATGAAATAGTAGTTGTAAAACGTATCAAAAGCCAGTTACTGAAACCTATATAAAAAAGTTACTCATACGCCACGTATACATTCAGCATTTAAATTTGCTAGGTACACTTTTTATGAAAACTCATATTTTGATATAAGAAGAAAGAGAAATTAAAAATACACTGTTTTGAAAATAATTTAGGTACTTAGTTTATATTCGCGAACGGCAAATTTGCTTAGTGCAAAAGAGGTATCAAAAACCCGATAAGGTGAAAATAATACGAAAACTTTTTATAAAGATCGAATCCTTCTGATTCATATTTAATTTTGCTTTACTTCAAGTATACAAATATTAAATTAAAAATTTTTGCAAAATACTTTAATAAAATAACTATAGAAGTTTTTCGTCTCTTGTAAAATTTTTAGATATTGACTTAGTAACTTTTCACTCTAGGTAGTGGTACATATATACCTCTATATTGTACCCAACGTTACAGGAGCTGAGGATAACCCTTTCAAAAGAGCAACAGTAGAAAATCTATAAAACAAATCGCAATATCTCAACTAACTATTTTAAATTCAATTTTACAAAACGGTTTCCTGACATTAGAAAGAACTTCTAGGAAAGTCAGCTGGGCATCTTAATATTCTCGACGCTAAATTTTCTCAAACTTATGAAAATATAATTTTTCGTGCTCAAAAATAGATGCGTCGTTTTTTAAACACACATATAAAAAAATGTAAAATTTAAATAAAATTAATATTTGCACGTAATTCGCACTGGCACACAGTACCGCCCCAGGGGGCAAAAATCAAAATAATTTCCTATCTGCAATGTAAACGTGTTTGGTGCTTTTTTAAATGTAATTTATCCATTGAGAAGAATTAAATCGAAAAATAATAAAAATTCGTCAAATTTTCGGTCGCATTGAATGGCCCAATGAATCGACAGTGAGGCGTTTAATTAAAAAATGTGAGACCAAGTTTATGATTATGAATCGGAAGAACATTGTTCTTCGTCGTCCTTGTCGGTCACTCGAAAATATAGCCACAGTAATGGAATCTGTGGCCGAGAATCCAGTCGGCACCGTGGTCAAGAATTAAATATTTCCAGAAGAATTAAAAAATTCTTAATTAGTTTTAATATATTTTTTTTTAATTTTTTTGCTAAATATATTTTTTTTTTGCTGCTTCTCTTTTATCAAAAAATATGTTGTCTTCACTGGTATTATGTCAAACTAAAACATATATTAATATTATTCTTTGGTAAAATTTGAAAAAAATTGCAAGCATAAGCTCCAGACAAAACACTTGACAGTAGGATGCTCATCCTGCCGGTTTTAAGGCTAGGCTTTCGATGCTTGCTCCCCTGATAAAAATAAGCATAAGCTCAGAGAAAATAGATTGAAACCGTAACGCAGCTACACATCAACCCAACTCGACTAATTTGGAAAAAAAATAAAATAAAATTAGGAGACTTGCGCTTAAACTAGTGAGAAGTATGACCCTTTTGTGAGCCACGCAGCCTTGTAACTAAAGCTATCTACCACCACCAGCTAGTAGTCAGGTGTTCTGAGAAAAATTAAACAACATTTTATATACCAAAACCGGGTTGTGTAGCGATTTTTGCCTTATTTTTTAAATTTAATTTCAAAAATGCAATAGGCATCAATTAGTACTATTGCGCTCGGTGCCAAGGTTATGAGATTTTTCGAACAAACGAGCCCATACAACTTCAGCTTAAGCTACTCCGAGCCGCTCTTAAGATTGTCCTTTGTACTCTTACAGTTATATAAATTTAATCGTCTTCCTTTTAATCTTAGGACAGCTGTTTCAGATAAACATAAGTGTGCTTACTTATATTAAGATTTATGAGTGCTTGCGACAGAATCTAACAAGTAACTACTAGAAGCACACACATTTGCTAGCAGAACTTAAGTCACATCACTCAATGCGATAACGAGTTATTCAGTTATTTGGACAGCATGTCAGTCAGCAGAGTAATACGAGTGAGGCATAAAAGCTCTAAAAGTTCTCGTGTGTGTGTTAGGCTTGCATAATAAGAGTGTATAAATACATATATACATACGTGTACATACATATATTAATTTTTGTGGAAGCATGAAATTTAAGTTGTCCAAAATAGTGCCTCTGGCATATTACCCAAGAGGTCGCACGTTGAACGGTCACAATTTGTGCCTTGTGAAATGCTTTATGTGTGTAGATGCGTGTGTACGTATACCTACCTAGATATGCTTATATTCATGCAAAAATTCATACATTAGTACATAAATATGTATGCATCATATGTGAA
Source organism: Rhagoletis zephyria (assembly GCF_001687245.7). Taxonomy (NCBI): domain Eukaryota; kingdom Metazoa; phylum Arthropoda; class Insecta; order Diptera; family Tephritidae; genus Rhagoletis; species Rhagoletis zephyria. Next base: position 2,702 of record NW_016170641.1, read on the forward strand.
TATACTTATAAGTAGGCGCTCACACATCAAAGCCATATACGCCATTGTGACCCAGAAAGCCAACGACGAGTTTTTGCCAATTTAATTTCGCTTAAAAATGAAAGCAATTGGAGTCTTGTACAAACAACAACAACAAGAACAACAGCAATAACGATGATAACAGTAACTGTAACAACAAATACAAGTGCAGCAATTCACTCGAATTTATGCACATATACATACATACATATATCTGCATGCAGTTATTTGCGTTTAAAGATGTATGTATGTTGGTATAAGTGCATATATCAGGTCTAATACACGTGGCTTGCATTCGTATGAGAATATGCTGAAAATTGAGTTGCGCTTGCAAGTAGTATTTGCTCCAGTATGGCCGCAGTGCTGTTACCGCAAACACCTACATTCATACATACCCATTTTCACAAACACTAAGGCGCACAAGTATGCGAATGTACACACACATACACACCCATACACCTTACGCCCGACTATGAATGAATGAATTTCTTTTGGCTAACACTTGACGTGCTCGTATGCGGCGGCTCTCATTCAGTGTCCATGTAAAAGGTTTGCGTTTGTGTGTAGCATTCAGTATTTGTGTGACCCTGCAGGAAATGTATCTAACTACGAGCTAACTTTAGGTTGATTAGAAGGGAGCTAAAACTCACTATTATCTGTATATTTTCTTTGACGAAAGCTAACTATATTTCTATGGCGATGGCCGCGAAATAGTCAAGGGTAGTTACCTCTGCATTTTATGTAATTAAGTTGTATCTAACTACTTTTGGACATAAAGTATCAATAGGAAAAACAAAATATTTTATTTATTTATTTTTTATTATATTTCATATTTGTTTACATATTCTACTGTAGGTGGCCCCATATTCGAACTCCGTCAGACTTAACTTCAAAATGATAATATGGAATCACGATCTTCCTTTTATTTGTACTCATCCTCAATTCGAAAAAGTATTTGCGAAATTCAGGATATTTTAATAGAAACGCGTTTAAAGAAAATAATACCCTGCATTACTTGTCAACTAGTTTCAAGTTAGCTTTTTGTAGCTAAGTACAAGTTATATATTTTATCAGGGACAGTTATCGATGAAAATGGTCATGGAAAAATTCAGTATGAAGGAAATGTTGTACAACTAAGTGATACATACCAATCGATTTCTTTTTTCACCGAAACTCAAATTTGAAAATAAATTTTTATTTGCAATTTTTATGCAAAATTTAAAAAAATAACAACTTTATTTTTAATTTTTGTATTATAACTCCAAAATACCAATTTTTTGTTTACTTTTATATTATATGTCTTAGGTAACAGTTACTGAAGACTTCTATTTGTAAAAGTCATCAATAAAAATCAGTCAAGGACTTTTACTTTTAAGAGTCATCATTATAAATCAGTCACCGACTTTTATTTTGAAGGTGTTGGGAAATAAAAGTTTACTACCACTTATACAAATGACTTTTATGATTTAAAAAATAAAGGTCAGTGACTGATTTTTATTTAAGACTTTTATAAATAAAAGTCTTCGGTAACTGATATTTAAGATATATAATTTAATAATCAATAACAGTTATTGACGGATTATTTAGATAAAAATCCAAAATAATTGTTATTTTGGATTTATAAAATAAAAGTCACAAATAGCGGTTATTTAAGTAGTAATTAAATAAAAGTCAAAAAATAATTGTTAAACAGCGATTTTTTTTTTATGTGTAACTGTTACGGTCCCTGTGTTTTATAGAAATCCCGCGAAAAAAGCTAACTACAAGTGGGTTATTTTTTATCAATTGAAAATTTTTTTCTGCAGGGTTGTGTGAACTATTGTGTGCGCATGTATGAGTAGGTGAGTATGTCGTATGTGAGTGTGTGTTACTGCATTGTGGTTTTGTGCAAGCGCTCAAGCAAAAGAAACAGGCCACAAACGCTATTAACCCAATAACATTATGACATTATGGCGTTAGTGGTTTAATGCCATATAACAAGTTGTAGCGCGTGGTGAGGGGAATCTGCCGAGGAATGGTGAATAAGGACATGTGTGTGCGATAATTTGTTTTGCTGTTGTTAGTTGGATATTTTATTATTTCGTTATTTCAATTTTGAGTTGGTTTGACTAAATTTGGTTTGTTTTTTATTTTTTTTAACTCAGTAAAGAGCAAGACTTAGTCGAATGTTAAATTAGTATTTTGATGCACAACCTAGCTACGAGTATCAGTGTTACCTAAATTCAATAGATGAATTTCACGCAGAAAACTTGAAACTGAAGGGCATCTTATGTTCTACCAAATAGATACCTAAACTTTTTACATTTTGGTAAAATAGGAAATGCTTCCAAAAATGCAATGCACTCTATTGCACATCTAGATCTAAAGTGCGATCAACTCAAAAAAAAAAATTAATGACTATTTTTGTGCATAAATCATTTCATAGAACTTAACTCTAAATAATGCAAATATATCTTTCTTCATGATTATGTACACTAACTAAAAAACTAGCGGTATAACCGTTTTTGTATTAACTGTGTTGAATCTATAAGATTCACAAGCAGTTACGTGACCTGATCTGAATTTTGAGTTAGCTCACTTTAGATATACATAGGTGTGCCATTTGCGTTGCAAAAATTAATTATGACCATGCAAGTAGACAACTAATATAACAATTTTTTTTATTGATTTGCATTTGATTTGCCACATTTAACCCTATATGACCGACGATTCTATGGGGTCACTTTTTAATTTGTAGTTTCGTGGAAAAATTTGAACGGAATTTTTTTCTAAATATTTGTACTAAAATAATCTATATAGATGCTGTTTTTGAAAAATATTGCCAAATTATTTAACTTCAATTGAAATCCTGAAAGGTTAAAATTTTCTTATTTGTCTGCTGAAAATTTAAAACGAGCCTTTTCAGCAACAAAATTGTAACAGCCTTTTGTTTTCTCTCTTTATTGAATACTCGCAACCTAGTTGTAAATAGCTTCTACTACTGGCAGTACCAAGAATACCCACAAAAAAAAAACAATCTCAGAAATCGCACAAAATCGCAAAATGAAATTAACGAATTAACTCTTCATACTGCCATCTACAGACAGCGTTTTCAAAGATTTTTCAATTTCCATTTTTAAGGACTGTTTGCAGCTCTCATGAAAAATCACAAGAAATTTTTTCATTATTTCTGTTGGTTGAAAAAGTACTTTGCTTTTGCTGTAAATTTTCATGAAGAAATAAATTTTGTAGCAATTTTTTCTTGAAAGCTCCAAACTGATTTAAGAAATTGTGATTGAAGAAAGTTTCTTTTCCATTTCTTGTGCGTCATTTATAAGAATTTTTCGTTTTTTTTTTTTGAAAACCGCAAATAGCTCTTTAAGAAAAAAATATTATTAACGGTTATGCCAGAAGTATGAATTTTTCTCTTAAAAAAAAAAATCAAAAATATCAGATCTTACATGATTTCTTGTATTCGATTTTGTTTTCAATCTTAAGGCACTTTTAGCAGTCAAGACAAAGACACCCAATAAATTCAACTTCTTAGTTTACGACTGGCAGAAAACGCTGCTAAAGCCGAGTAAAACTTCAGACGTTCATACTAAACGAGGCGGAGAGAAGCTTTTTGCGGGAAACCAGATGCAAAGATACCTCCAAATATTGTCTCAAAGAAAAACAGCTAAAATTTATACTTGTTGAAATCGTTTAAAAAAATAATGAAAATATATATACTAAAAGTAATTTGAATTTTCATTTTTTTCATAATTCTGAAGAATAAAATAGAAAACGTTAAATAAAGAAAGCTTTTCTTCAAGTTCAAAAAGCTTCTGGAAAGCTTTCTCATAGTTACAGCTGCCTGAAAGCTTCGCTACGCTATGCATATCTGTGTTCGTATGGAAAAGTAGCTTATGTCGAAAGGCTGGCTTTAATATAAATCGGCATTCGCAGCATACGATTGCAAATGACTCACCGGCGCTTAGCCGTTGAAAAACTTTTGGCAAATAAACGTCCAAGTTATATTTCCGATACTAGCAAGTCAATACTCTTATTAAGACTCATCAAAAAATACCTTGTCGTTTAAAGAATAAAGGGAATGCCGCATTAAACTAAAGCCACCCTTTCGACTTAAGCTACTTTTCCATACGAACACAGATATGTATTTACAAATAGAGTTCCCTCTCCAGGAGGTAGGAACATGAAATAAAATTGTCAGAGTCTTCTGCATATGTTTTGAGGAAATTCAGCAGTTGCATAAATGCTGCTGAGCTTTTGAGCTTAAAAAAGGAATAATCCTCGCTCACTAACAAGCACATCAAACCGAGGGTGTGGTTGTTTGCTAGAGACGTTTGACCAAAATCAGAAAGTTTCGGTTACCCAAACTGTATGTTAAAGTCTCATCTCTACCTATTCATATGCAATGGTATTTTGCAAGCGAAATAAGCTTATACATTCCTAAATTCCTACAACTAATTTTCAATAAAATTTAAAAATTCTTGGTTCAGTGAGTACAGCAAACGCAAAATGTAAATTACTGCTGAGGTGCCGTTGAACGACAGCGAATCTCAATATACAACCATATGTATGTATGTACATTCATGTCTACGTATCTCAGTCTAAATATTGCATATACTCTTACGTGCAGATATCGATTCACACATAAAGTTCGATTTTGCGGAAATGCACACACATTTACGCGTTGCGAATAAGCGGCAACTTTATTGCTCCTGACAAGCCAACCTCCTCCTACATTGCCAAAGCAACAACCCATTCGATGGCACTGCAACACCACCACTGCACTAAATGCAATGCAAACGAGCAATCTTTCCGCTACCTGCACCTGCATTGCCCAATTTGCCAACGAGTCAACTCCAACCAACCGCCAGCTGAGCCCATCTAATCGCTCTCGCACTTGAATACCTGCTAAACAGGCGGATTTAGCAGGAGCGCTGCTCCCCTGCTGTTTTGCAACGGTGTATGGCGTATGTACAGTTATACGATATCCATGCGAGAATCGTAGGTATTGGTTACAAACAAAGCTAGGCGCCGCTTGCTTAACTCTAAGCGCGATACAGCTATGCTTTTGCAGTTTCGTGTGGCGTTGCAGTGCGACAACCACTTACAAACCAGCCAGAGTTGTTTCTTTTTTTTTTTTTTTTTTNTTACCTTGTCGCCGGCATCGTTCACGTGCGCCGAGAGGTTGTTGTCGTTATTATTATTGGTGATATTGCTTTTGTTGGTGTTGTTGTTGTTTCGATGTTGTTTTAGCTTTTATTGCCATTTGCCGGTCGGTAAAGTACCCAGGGAAATTGGATTTTTGGATCAAGGTATATGCGCTGGTAATAATTAATGGAGCGTAAACAAGTGTTCGGTTGCATGCATGCGTATATTTGCATATGTATGTAGGTATGTATATGTATGTGTATGTGCGTGTGTGTGTATGCCCTCTTATCTATACCGATGTATGTATGTTTTTAGTATGGCTGGGAATGGGTTTATGCACTTGCAAATAAAAGCGCAGCGTAAATTGGAGCCTCTTTCAGTTCTCCCTTGTAACCGTTCGCGATTTGCTATTTGCTCCTGTGCCGAGATATGCATTATTGCCTGGCATAAAGCAAAGCATAGTATAGAAATAAAAGCAATAATAATTTTATATGTATGTATACAACTTGATTGCCACACTCAAATCGCATCGTTGACTCTCTTAGTCGAACTGGGGAGTTTTGCTGATTCAGCGAGTGCTATTCGCTAGCGAATTAGGAATCGTTAATCGCAAATTGCAAATTGCATATTTGCCATTGCTCATAATGAACTCGCAAAATAAAAATCTCATTTAAGTTCTGAAATTTATTGAGGTATTTACTGTTACTGCTAAGACACAAAAACTCTAAAGGACCTTTTTGCTAATATCAAACATTTTTCCATTGCGATCTTTTGGTACAAACTATGTATAAAAATTGGGATAGCAATTTCTTTAGCAGTCACATTTTTTTCTTTAGTTTTAGAATATTAAAAAGAAAATCATCTTTACTTAACCTGAAATCTGACAAAAAAAATTTAACCAACTTCAAGTTCAGTTGGAGAGTTGAAACTTCAAATTTAGCTCAGAACCCGATGAACATATCGACTGCTGAATGGAAGATCGACCTATCTCGGCAGCCAGTTCGAAAACTGCCTATTCCAAAAAAACTTTTCAAGTACTCTGTAGAGTGAACGCGCAATTAGGAGACTTTTACGTTGGTGGCATGGAGTTTTTGCCTGAGAAGACTCCTAATAGAATTTTCCGAAGAATAATTTTCTAGAATATAGCCATCCTCTAACGGCCTTCTAAATTTGCTTTTAGCCGAGTTTCTTGAATTAAGGGTCAAAACTACCCTTTTAGGTGGCAGCTAATGGGTTAAAATGTTCTAAGAAAATATTTGCCGTGAAATTTTACTATTTATGTCTTAACCTTTAATTTCGCGCAGCCATATATTTTAACAATTTTTCGCACTTTTTTGAAAAGTACATGGACCAGGACCTTAAAACTTTAGTAGGCTATAAAACAAAAATACGAGTGTTTTACTTTTACATTTCTTTTAAGAAGCCCAATAGAATTTAGGACAAGAATGACCACGAAAAATTTCTGATGGAAAAAGTAAAAAAATGTCCATGTTAAAAAGTTAAGCACGCGAAATAGAGTTTACATTGAAAAGGGGAAAAGGACCCAATTCCGGGCGTTTGACCTAATCAAGTGCTATGCGAGCATGTGGATGGGACCTGCCCACCTAGTTTTACTTTATTTTATTTTATTAATTTTATTCGTACAACACCACTCGTTCAACAATTCGTGAACTTTGCTGTTAAACGCTTACCGTGTATTACAGTGTTAATGCTTAATTAAATTACATTACGTTGGCGATCATCAGATATTCAAAAGCAGCCAAAGGTAAAAAAAAATCTCGTAAAAACCATTTGAAAGCAAAACGAACTTACTGTTCTAAGACAAAAGACCACAAATTTAGATTTAAGATAGAGCCTTCACTTTAACTTTTAAATATAGTATCTTTCACTGAACTTTGTTGCCTTAAATAATCATCAACAATGTGGAACCAAATTAAAGTATGCAAATTGAGTTACCCCACCCACCTCTTAGAGTAATTGTCACCTAGTGTTTCTGCTCGACGAGCTTAATTAAACACTTCAACGTACCAGGTCAAAAAATTATGCTGGCTGAAAAAAAAATTCACTTAATCTTCATTAAAACTAAAGCAGCCGCAAGTAAGCCAAGGCACAAGAAAAAAAAAACAAAACCGACAAAACTGTGAAGTGGCAAGATTATTGTCCAGTTTATCATTTCGCAACATTTGCATAAACTCTAGTTAGCAAAGAAAAGCCAGCAACAAAAGAGCATACAGTTTTTAAGAAAAGCAAGCCAGAAAACGGCAACGACTTTGCAGAGCGAAGGCTAGAGGTGAATCAAATGGACAAACGAGCAGAGACGGTTTTTTTCACATTTTTCGCAGTCTACATCAAGGAATGGCTGTATGACTGTATGTGCGATTTTACAAAGCTGACAATAGGATGACGTAAAGAAAAATGAGTGCCAACGTAAAAGCAGAGCTGAAATCACCAAAAAAAAACAAAAACTTATTAATGTGCTGAGTACTCCAGAAAGGATGCAGCATAGATACGAAACACTGGCCGCAACACCAATTTCATGTATTCCTTTTTAACCATCTATTTGTGCTATTTTCTTTACCATTCTGTTCTGGTCTACACATACTTACATATCGACATACATCTCATTCCAGTTTTGAGAGTTCAGCTGGATTTAAATTTGTTTTGTTTTCTTTGTATATAGGACTTTTTAAGCCATTCACCGGACAGTCATATGCACAATCGCACATACATATGAATGTACATATGTATGTATATCCACAAATGACCACCAATTGCAGAGCGACTACATATTTGGGCTGATGTAAAGCCCTGCTGACTGTGCAAATTTTGTATTTGTAACTATGTTTTTTAAGAGGACTCCTCTTTAAAGTCTTTGTTATGGTTTACTACCGTCATTAAATGGGTAAAGTATTAACCTGTCCACGACCCACACACTGGCGTGTGGATGAGTGTCATGAATGACAGCAGAAATACGACGTCCCAAAAGTAGCCGGCAGTAGCAGAAAAATATTAAACAAACTCAAAACGGGTACATTTTGATGGAATGGGTGAGCCGCCGTTGGCCATATTAGAATACATAGTCCTTTGTTTAAATAATAAGAAATCTGCCCTCGAGCTAAATATGTGGCCATCGCACAGTGCCGCCTAAGTGGGCAAAAATCGAAAAATTCATTGTCTGCAATGTGAATGTGTTTGGTGTTTTTGTAATGGTAATTTATTTATTAAAAATAATTAAACAGAAATTTCTTATTAAAGAAATTATATGCTGCCAGGAAGCCACTAAAGTCGACAAAATTTACACTAAGCATTTTAGTAAGAGCAAAGCCAGGCGAAAGGTCTTCACGGAAATAAATGTCGAAAAAAAACATTCTTTGAAATAAAGAGTTGGTTTGTCGTTTTTTATTTCCATACATACAACAGAGGACTACAGGAATAACAATTTTTGAAAAAAAACAAACACAGGGTTTCCCTACGGTTTCCAGAAGAAATTTTTTTTTGTTGGAAAAATGGTACTTTTTAATGGAAGGAATAAAAAAATATATACAAAATTATGTTATTATCATTATTTTTAAAAATAGTACGTGTGTTTAGCGTTCGAAGTATTAAATAAAAGTCTGCTTATTTTTCGTTCGATTTGCATGAGGTGTTAGATTAAAAAGCTTGACCTGTAGATAATAAGTTAAAATTTGTTTAAAGAGTTGCCACCTGTTAAAAAATTAATTCAAATTATTTAATAAGTTAAATGAATCGCTAAAATTTGGTTATCAAACGAAATGGGTATGAAAAGGATATGTTTCTTAACTACAGGTAGGAGGGTTGCCACCTGTTTCAAAAATTAAATTCCATTGGAATTAAGGGAATAAGTTAATTGAAACAGATAGGTATCACAATATGGGAGTCAGACGATAGAGGTTTAAGAAGATTTTAGCTTGCAAATATATATAAGTGGGTTGCCACCTGTTTGTTAAGTCAAATTTAATTTATTTAAAATAATATTTGTGTCAAACGAATTGTTAACGACATCGTATTTTTAATTTTATTACAATATGTAAATACTTACATTGGATGATTAGATTGACTTTAAATAACTGGACTCCTTAATTAGTTTTAAAGTTTCAGAAATTTTTTTACTCTTCACTTATTTCTTGCCAAATATGTAAAATTTATTCTTTTGCCAGATACACATTTAAGTAACCTAATTCCCTCAGTTGAATTGAATTCGATTTTTTAAACAGGTGGCAACCCTTTTCTACGTGTAGTTTAAAAGTAAAGGATTTTGCAAACCAGTTTGATTGATACACATATTGTAATATCTAATTCATTTAACTTCTTAGATAATTTAAATCCAATTTTCTCTCTCTTTTCGAGAAATAAAAATTTAGTGCACATCTACAGGTCAAGCACAGTAATTTGACACTATTTGTCAAATTTTCAGTTTCAAACTGCATTTACAGGGAAAGTGTGGAAGTTATCGAAAAACAAATTTCACTTTTGAATTCAACGTTCTTAATTTCACTAAGATATAAATTTTCATAAAAATCTGTCCATTACTTTTTTTTTGCCCTCATTTTATATGGAATGGAAGCACTGTGCATTGTTGGGTTCTAGCGGCGGAAAGAAAATGGAGTACATGTTACTCACAAATACAAATGCAACAAAACAAAGGCTAAAACAAAAACCGAAAATAAAAATAATGTTACTTTCAACAACACTGAAATATGCCCAAACACGATGACGTTGCTTGCAGCAATGGCCGTCAGTGGAGGCAAATAAAGAAGGTTAGACGGAGGGCAATGTGGCAGCTGCTGCCCCAACTACCAAACAAACTGATCATCTAACATAGCCCGAATGCGCCTAATGGCTTCACGAAATAGCAGGCATGAGACATAACAAAAGAGAAAATAGTGGAGCAACAAATCCCACGCAAGCATTATCTAAAAAAAAAACACAGGCTGGATGACAAGTTAGAGAATTGCCGTGAGGTAGAGAAAAGCGGGGGAAGACACATTTTTGTAGATATGTATGTGTGTGCGTGTGTATTGTCTGTTCGGTAATGGCAGAAAATGGCTTATTTTCCACAAGCAGATTTAAAGTCGAATTTTAAAGTTAAGTATCGGAAAAAAATTAAGTGAGAAATTAGATAGAACTTTAGAGAATTGATAGATTTAACATACAACTTTTCAAGTTTCAGGAAACAATCATTTATGTCCGCCCCATACATAATAATCAAAGTATTGAGGAGCTGCTTAATGCCAAAGGATATGTGCCTATGTAATTGCAACTATAACGAAAAATCGTCAAAATGGCGCTTACGATATTGCAGTGGTTGTCGTTGGAAGTAACGTTCCCGCCGTTCGCTTTTTTAAGGAAGTAACGACGAACGATTCTACCTGCCTATAACGTAAACAGGGAAATTCGGCAATTTTGCTTATTGATATGTTGATGGAGCCAAAAGTCAGCCTTATCACTGGCCAGAACATTGTGATAATATAGTGGGCTCACGTTTCCGTCTTGTACCTAATCCGCAACAATTGCAGTTAACTCCGAGAGATAATTCCAATTTAAACCTTTGTCTTTGATATTTTATTATGTTCCCATAATAATATCAGATGCTTCTGAGCTTCGTAATTCCTTCACTTTGCTTGTTTTTATGTAGTTTTTACTTTTTTGATTATGCTACTTTTTTTTACTAACACTGTAGGGGCACTAAAATTACACAAAAAACGCCGCAACACGTAAACTTAATTTTGGGACTTAGATTACGGATCTTTTTGCCGTTTTTCTTGATCAGATAATTTTCCCAAGATATTTTCATTCTGAGTTTGCATTGCAATAAATTCAAAGTTAAAGCCTTGTTTGTATGCAGCTCTCAAGAAAACGGTCAAGAAAAAATTGCCATTATTTCGCGTGTGTGTCCAAGGAATTTTGAAATTTTTGATACCTCACAGCCTGTTGCCTCACTCTTTCCTCAAGAAATAATGGAACGGGCATATATTTCTGTTGCAAACCTGGGTTGCCTTGTGCTCTTTTTTCACAAAAAAAAACTTTAGAAAACCGTAGTAAATTTCTTAAGAACTGCGTACTGCCTTATGGAAATTTGACTCTTTTGCACTTATAATTGCATTGTGTATAAATTTATTTAATTCTTGAGAACCATAGGAAAATTTGGCGAGAATTTGTTCCTATAATTTTTACTCTTTAAATTCTTCCCATTATGAATAGTTTTAACCATATTAACCATAAGGTCAATGACAAGTTATCCGGATACCTTCTTTGACTTTAAATTACATTGGCATTTAATTTGCGAGTTAAAAACTTAAGTGATTTAATTTCATCTCACAATGCTTAACTGCATAAAGCAAAATTTATGAATGTGGGTTGATATGTTTGTGTATTTTTTTGATATCATTCGTTTCGTCACATACATTTATATATGTATGTATCTACACTTCCACATAGTTATATTAACTATGTAGTGCGAGCTTCTCATATTTTTCATAGTTTTCGTTGCGTGTTAAATAAATTGTATGCTGTCTACAATGCAGCAGTCGTATGCGGTCAGCATTAATTTGAGTGTAGCATACAATTCTGTTTGTGTGTATGTATATGTATGCGCATGGTTGCATAAATGTGCTGCAGCTATTTGCAGCAAAACCACACTCTAGGGGCCAACATTAAAAGGCACTGGCATGGAAGAAAATAAAATGCAAGACGGACAATAGTTGGCGGGAAATTGTTGCAGTTAAATCTCAGTTAGTATAGCAAAAATTATACACTTGGGGATTTTTTGTTATGATTTTCGTCAAGAAAATTTACACATATTTAGTGTGTTGTATATTAAAACAGTTGCCAAATTACTTTGATCTAATTTTATTACTATTTCGTTGTAAAAATTTATATGCAATTTTTGGAAAAATAGTTACAGTCAGAGCTTTTCATTTGGTTAGCTGTGATACATATTTGGTTAGTTTTGTATTTATATGTACATTGTTTTTTTTTTTTGGAAATAATACAAAAATTTATAACTGAAAAATAAATAAGACATAGAGCTCTGAAATTAGTTTATACAACATTTTGCTTCCAATATTTTATAATGAAGCATTGGCATTCAGCTGCTTATTTAACTCTAATTCCGCACATACAGCATAATAAATATTTATATGCAATGGAACTTTACAGGCTTTAACCGCAGAAACAAGCAATTAATTTCTATAGCTGGAATTTGTCTACATATGTACATAAATAAAGACATATGTATGTTCAAGATAGTGTTCTAAATTCCTAAACATATCATACATATAAAAATATGATACATTTTGATGAATTTTCTCTGCTACTTGAAAGCATTTTGCGGTTTCCCAAACCCATTAGCACAAAATATAAATAAACATAGAATAGTAGGATTTGGCAATTATGGGTTTGTATGCAAACACTTATTATTCCAAGTGCAAGTGTCTTATGTGCAAATACTCAAAAGCACTACCTATGTGCGAACGAGTATTTATACATATGCATGCATGTAGACACTACTCGATGTCCAAATAAAACGCATGTGTAAATATGTATATGTTTATGTATACATGGGCGTAGCCAGGTAGGGGTAGGGGGTGCTCGAGCCCCCCTAACTTTAAAATGTTCCTTATAACGGGTGATTTTTTTGAGGTTAGGATTTTCATGCA
>NW_016170642.1:0-15537 GCF_001687245.7 Rhagoletis zephyria
GCTGTCATCGTCACGTCTACGCCTTTCGCGAACCTCACGCAACAATTCTATTTCCTCTTCGCTGTATTCAGCCTCAGAATCGGTGGGCTCGTAATCGTCCGCATCGTCATATTTTCTTTTATCTATATGAATCTTGTCTCCCATTTTTTAGCTTGGTCCAGCTCGAAGCTTAGCACTCACGTGTAATACAAAAACATAGAAAACTTTCTATATTCTCCGTGTAATAATCGAAAAGTCGGGTCTAATACAGCTGTTTAATTTTCGCTTCTTCTTACACACAATTCATTCACTATAATTTCAATAAAGAGTTGCCAATAAAGAAATTGGGATTGCCTTTTCACTGCCGATTTCCACTTCTGACGCAACGGCTCAAGTAACAGTCTTCTTTCTGCCAATTTTGACTCATATTCTTCGTCAAAATGAAGATGGGTTTCAGCATTGCCAATGCAATGATAAATTGAGTTGTTCGAATGGATGTACGCAAGGCATCCGGATGTACGCCATCACATTTACTCTTCAACTCGTCTATTTCCTCTACAGCCAAACAAATGAATTCCAATGTTTTAAGTAATAAACTGAGTGAATCAAGAGGCTCGATACAACGTGCTTCGCAAAATTTTAGAAATCGTATCTGCTTAGAACCAGAATATGCTTCAAGGATACGCTTTTTCAAGAGATTTCCAGCCTTGTTGGATAACCGCAAGAAATTGTCAATTGTCTTGACCATTCCCATGCAGTTCCGAATAGATGAAATATCGCAATAGATGAAATATGTAATAGCCAGATTTAAATTGTGGTTTGCACAATGAACGTTGAGAGCGTCCGGACACGACGTTCTTACAACAGTGGCACAACCCTTAAATTCTCCGCTCATTTCTCGAGTTCTCTCGTAAAAAAAAAACTCACTTACATCTTACTTACATGACAGTATANAACGTGCTTCGCAAAATTTTAGAAATCGTATCTGCTTAGAACCAGAATATACTGCAAGGATACGTTTTTTCAAGAGATTTCCAGCCTTGTTGGATACCCGCAAGAAATTGTCAACTGTCTTGACCATTCCCATGCAGTTCCGAATAGATGAAATATCGCAATAGATGAAATATATGTAATAGTCAGATTTAAATTGTAGTTTGCACAATGAACGTTGAGAGCGTCCGGACACGACTTTCTTACAACAGTGGCACAACCCTTAAATTCTCCGCTCATTTCTCGAGTTCTCTCGTAAAAAAAACTCACTTACATCTTACTTACATGACAGTATATTTTTTTGGCATTTCATTCTTGACATTCTTGAAACGAATATCCACTCCGAGTTTATTCAAAGTCGTAAGCAGCGTTTTTACAATACCTTCGTCTGTTACATCACTTACAGGAATGAAACCGAGGAAGTCTTCACGAATTATGTGTTGCTTTTCAACTTCGTGGACGTACCAAACCACAATCGTAGATGGTTCGATTCCACTTACATCAGTGGTTTATCTATAGTAACAGGGAATCACTTTGTCTCATTGACGCATGTTACTAAGTGTTTAGAGATTATTCCGTCTCCAACCTCGTTGATTACATTTTAGATATTGTAGCTCAAATATATTGCATTAGCTCCAGCCGTCTTCAAATGGTTATGCAGAGTGGGATCTCCACTCTCCACGGCAAAACGAAGAAGTTCTGTAAAATTACCGTTGTGGTCCACTAGCATTTCCATGGATAAACGTCTGTCANAAATTGTCAACTGTCTTGACCATTCCCATGCAGTTCCGAATAGATGAAATATCGCAATAGATGAAATATATGTAATAGTCAGATTTAAATTGTAGTTTGCACAATGAACGTTGAGAGCGTCCGGACACGACTTTCTTACAACAGTGGCACAACCCTTAAATTCTCCGCTCATTTCTCGAGTTCTCTCGTAAAAAAAACTCACTTACATCTTACTTACATGACAGTATATTTTTTTGGCATTTCATTCTTGACATTCTTGAAACGAATATCCACTCCGAGTTTATTCAAAGTCGTAAGCAGCGTTTTTACAATACCTTCGTCTGTTACATCACTTACAGGAATGAAACCGAGGAAGTCTTCACGAATTATGTGTTGCTTTTCAACTTCGTGGACTTACCAAACCACAATCGTAAATGGTTCGATTCCACTTACATCAGTGGTTCATCTATAGTAACTGGGAATCATTTTGTCTCATTAACGCATGTTACTACATAAGTGTTTAGTGACTATTCCGCCTCCAGCCTCGATGATTACATTTTAGATATTGTAGCTCAAATATATTGCAATAGCTCCAGCCGTCTTCAAATGGTTATGCAGAGTGGGATCTCCACTCCCCACGGCAAAACGAAGAAGTTCTCTAAAATTACCGTTGTGGTCCACTAGCATTTCCATGGATCTCTCGGCGTCCTCGGAGTACAAGAATAAGACCGCTCGAATAATGGCAACCAGTTTGCCTGTTTTCTATTTGCAGCCTTTTGCGGCTCTGGTCAATCTCATTCTGACGCCATTTCGTTTATTTTCAAACGTGAGTTTGAAGTTCTGCGCATCTTCTTCTTTATTCTTTGAAATTTTCCAGAACTCTTTTCCACATATTCGCAGCCAGCTGTCACGAGCGTGGTAACATTTTCATGCCTGCCTTTCTTAACGTTCCTTTGTTTATCGTCATTTTGTTTTTTTTTTTGTTTTTCCTTTTTTACATGAACCAAATGCAGTTTATGAAACTTTGCGCAGATTTACGGCTCTATTCTGTATCACAGTTTTTATTACGGAAAATNCTGACGCCATTTCGTTTATTTTCAAACGTGAGTTTGAAGTTCTGCGCATCTTCTTCTTTATTCTTTGAAATTTTCCAGAACTATTTTCCACATCTTCGCAGCCAGCTGTCACGAGCGTGGTAACATTTTCATGCCTGCCTTTCTTAACGTTCCTTTGTTTATCGTCATTATGTTTTTTTTTTGTTTTTTTTTTACATGAACCAACATGTTTTTATTACGGAAAATATATATGAAAAAGTTTAAATTTGCCAGTAAAAAATTTTTGTCACCGATACAGAATTGGGCATGTGTGAATCGGTACCAAAGTTCTATGGGGAAATTGGTTGAATAATATTTTTACTATGGTGAGACTGTTTTGCCAATCTGCCGTGTGAAATGAAATCTTTTTTGACAGCAGTAAATCATTGAAAAAAACCGGGAAAAAAACTATCAACACATACAATTTTTTGAAAATCAAAGCGTTTTTTAGTTTTCAAACTCACGCTTTATTATACTAAAATTTCATGGGTTATAAAACTGCATACTCAGAAGTGTTTTACAGATTCATATCAAAAAGTTAGAAAATCTGAAGATTTTTTCTATTTTTTGTTTGTGTCTTTAAAACTGTTTTGTTAAAGCTGTTTTAGCTATAGCCTGGACAAATATTTTGATCAAACATCAACGAAAAAGTTGTAATATGAACATGTTAATGCACAAAAAAAATATGGTGTATGTTTTTAACCAGTAGCACCTACCGACATGTATATACATATTTCGACCCACTGAATCCGAATCCCAGGTCCGTTTGACCCGTACACCTTAAGTAGGTTGCAAAGTTCCGAATTGTTTGCTATTTCTTCGGTTTATCGTACGATTCAAAAGGATCTCAGATTCAGCAGGTCGAAACATGAACGCGTCGGTATGTGGGTGTGGTTAAAAGTACACTCCACTTTTTTTCGAGTGCCGGTGTATTAAAAAAAAAAACATTTTGACATTTTTGCTCCCCACTGTACATATAGTATACGAGTATACATATGTATGAAAAAACATTTTCGTTTTTGGTACGCGCTTTTTTGTATCAATGGAGTAATGCATTACAAGACGACTATTCGCTTACCCATTGCATTCGCAAACACGGGTTGCAAACCTACTTTTGTTATTGCTGTCAGAGAAGAGGTAGGTACTAGATCTCACTCTTTGCAGCAGGTCTATAGCTGAACTTATCCACGATTGGAAAGTTTCGGACGAAGCATCGTTCTCGGACCGCCAACACATAAGGTTTGAGATCCCAGGGCGATCTGAGTTGCGGAATTTTACTTTCTCGCCCAGAATAACAAACTGGACACTTTTTAAAAATCTGGTCTATGCTAGAGCAGACTCGCTGTTAACTTCGACAAACTCAATCCACGAATTGGAAGTGGCAGCCAGTTCACAAAATAATGTCCTGCTGGAATCCTACCACGACAACATAGCTCCCGGTTCCTCCTTGATGAAACGTAGGGTTCCCTGGTGGAACGGGGAACTGGATGCAAAGCGCAAACTAGTCGGGAAGCTTTTCAACAGGGCAAAAAGATCACATCAGTGGGTCGAGTACAGAGCTGCTCCCCCTGAATACAATAAACTCATTCGACGCTCCAAGAGGGAAACGTGGAGGCAAAAATGTGAGTCAATAGAGACGCCTCCCGAGGCCTCCCGTCTACATAAAATTATGTCGAAGGAGCCTTCTAATGGGATAGGCCTCTTAAAAAGACACGATGACACCCTCTCGAAGAACAACGGTTAAACTCTAGAACATTTCCCAGGATCTTCGGTGGAGAAAGTCCGGACGAGTCCTATCTCTCCTGAACATAGGTTCCCCAGAGTTAGAAGTCTCAGCAGGTCCATCTTTGAAAGGGACAAGGTACTTTGGGCGGTAGAGTCCTTTGAACCTTTCAAAGCTGCAGGCGGAAATGGTATATTACCGGCAATAATTCAGAGATGCATTGATGTTATCATCGATCCGCTGGTATGTTTATTTGGGGCAAGTTATTCATGTATACATGCATAAATCCTAATGAGGGCCTTTGCATAAACCCGCAAAAGGCTGTTCTGGTACCGTTTACAAAAAGGCACAACCGAACCAATGGGTTACCCTTGGTGAAACAGTGCTTGAATAATCTGACGAAGTCAACTATCTTGGGGTTACCTTTGATAAGAGACTAAGTTGGAATTCCCATCTAGACAAAACTCTTAGCAAAGCCACCCGAGCCATGTGGACCTGTCAAAGGCTTTTCGGTCGAACATGGGGTCTAAACTCGAAACGAATAGGGTGGCTATACCGAACTAAAGTCCGTCCGATTGTATCTTATGCCTCTATACGTCGTTTCACGTCTAAACAAACTCCAAGGGGTGGATATACTGTCGGTGACAGGAGCAATGAGAACGTGTCCAACCGCGTCCTTAAGAGTCGCTCCTAGGCTGCACCCCACTCCACATATTTGTCCAAGCAGCCGCAGCTTCGAGAAAAATACCAGGTCTAGGAATCTGCGAGTTCTCCAACGCTATGTCAAAGGAAGACCAACATTCCTGGTCAAATGGTTTACCAGAACTAGATCCCAGATATGTACTTACACTGGTACACAGACTTATCAGAGATGGAGAGTAGAGCAGCAGCGGGTGTCTTGGGACCTGGCACCAAACTTTTTATTGCACTGGGTACTTGGTCCACGGTCTTTCAGGCCGAGGTACTAGCAATCTCAATCTGTGCCAGACTGAACTTTGAGAAGGGTTTAACAGCAACTTTTCAAGTTATATCTTTAGATAGCCAAGCGGGCATCAAGGCTCTTTCCATTAAGGCGACCACTTCGAGGCTCGTCAAGGAGTGATTTAGCACCATTCAACTGTTGTCAGCAAGGAATACGGTATTACTGTGCTGGGTACCAGGACACTACGGGATCGTGGGTAAAAAGGCCGCCAACGAATTGCCAAGAGAAGGCTCATCGTCCGTACTTGTGGGGCCGGAACCATTTTGCGGACTCAGTTGGTCCTCCTCGAAGTTTAAAATAGAATCGTGGGTAAACTCAGAACGCAGTAGGTACTGGGCAGAGGTAGGCGGCCGTAGACAGGCCAGACTTTTTGATTATCCTTCCGCTAGGAAAGATATACATCTTTTGAGCAGAGCCGATATAAAGTTGCTTGTTGGCTATCTGACGGGCCATAATCACCTGCGCTCTCACATGCACCGGATTGGTATTTCCGCAGAGACGGATTGTCATCTGTGCCTTGAAGACGAGGAGACGTCGGAGTGCATTATGTTTGATTGTCCGGCATTGGCCAGACTAAGCTTGAAATACTTCAGTTCTTCCACATCGCTTACAAAAGAAACAATGTTTTTGCTAGGTCTACACCTACATAAGCGTACAAAAATTCATCATTAAAAAATATTTAAATATGTACATACATATGTATGTATGTAATATGTACTTCGATCATAACGGAGACTTTTTAAAATTATTTTAAGTTGCAAAAATTCGTTTGTGCTCGAAAAATGTGTATTTTATAACATCTTTAAACTAATTCAATTAACTAGCACAAATTTTTCCAAAAAGCTCTAAACATAATTTAATTTTTTTCTACATCAAGACTAAAGAGGAATCTATGCATATACTTACAAACATAAGTACGCGAAGAGTTCAATCAAATGTTCAGTTCAACTTTCAAAATTGCAATAAATATGCGTATTATATATTGCTTTGCTCCAATGCTTTTCATAATTAATGCAACCATACATTCCATACATACTATCGACTACATACATATGTATGTACATATATACATACATACATGCTTCCCTTATTAGGTATACGTGTACTGAAAAATCACAAATTTCCAAGCTCGACTGCTAAGCTTTTTCCCCGGAAATCAAGGGTCACCGAGTTATCAACGCTGAACACATTATCGCCCCCCACAATTACCAACGCTCGACCAGCCTTATATTTATTGCTGTAGATCATAGCTCATTTGTCAGTTGACAAAAACAATTGCGTTGTCCCCAGCCAGCAAATGTTGTTATCAGTTATGAAGTCGCGAGCCACCTAGGTGGACGGGGCATTTACCGAAGTAGTATACGTGAAATTTTTGCGCACATTTATGTATGGTAGGTATACATTTGTACAAATGTTTAGTTTATAGGTGCCTAAGTTAAAGCATTCGGGTGCACTATATTTATATCATTTTACGCAATGGTATTATTTGTATATTTTAGGCCATGAGAATAGAAGTAGCCTAACCCAAAAAAAAAATGTCTTTGAACTTACCTACTTAGAATAGTCTCAAATGTGATACATTTTAAAATAAAGGTCGCTTATTCTTTAATTTGATGGATCGTCAAAATATGTAATGTGATCAGAAACGAAACAATAACATTTTGGCGCGTACACTTTTGTAAAGGGACCTAGTGTTTTACGCCGCCTCCCAACGGCAAACAGCTTCTTTCAAGGCAGAGACACACACACTGCGGAGGAGCGACCGCTGTTTAGAAACTGTTTTCCGGTAAGTTTTGTTTTTGATGTCGCTTTAACCATGGATCGAAAATTGGTCCTACGGAGTGGTAGTACGCAATCCTAACCACACGGCTGCAGCGGCCGCCTCAAATACATAATTTTATAAAATTTAAATGATGAAGATTATCGGTTACCAATACGTGGACATTTATATTGAAATATTCAGAAGGCTAAATGGTTTAAATAAGGGCTACGTCAGTTCTGCCTTCTCGGGATTAGATAGAACGGGGACAAAACGAAGTAGCTCCTGCTATCACACAAACATTTAGAGCTTCTGGACACCACAACACTATCGACTTCGTGTTTATTTGGATACCAGCGGGCCAATTATCGTTTAAGCTAGAAGTCTCGGCTACTATCACTAAAAATACCATCCCTGCACCTTGACTTGATGGTCACTTATAGCCATTTATTGAACAGCAAAACCTGATTTTGGTGAAGTTTGAGTGACCACCGCACTTAAACATAAGGTGATAGAGCTTTCTACTTAGGCTCAAATCAAGGCTTGAATTTTCGACTATAATTCCTTAAAATACCAACCCTGAACCTTAACCCTAAGGTCACTTGTAAAATTTAGTTTGGAGACAAACCGGTTTTGGCGTTGGGCCATCTTCAGTATCATTTTTCGTTCTGAATAGTTTCTGTTTGTCCGTCACTATTTATAGCCGTGCTAAATCGTCGTCGATTCTTAGTTAGACACGTCTCAGCGGACTATATTCTTTCGTTCAACCGGTGGTTTTTGTTCTGTGCATACATCCTCAGGTAGAAATCAGCTGCTCACTTCTTCTTGATTAATTGTAGCATGGATTCGCAGGTAGGTAAAAATCAGTTATTTTCTTTCTCTTTGTTTCCGTAGTTTGGGCTTGCGTTTCATTGTTTATGGGCGTCGCAGGGTTTCTGTCCTGTTTTGCGTATAGTAGCCTGAGTGGTTCTAGTAATAAATCAGATGCTGTGTTTATTTGTTCATTTATTATTTTTCCGACGAACGTCTTTTGTTTGTATATCTCAATTTTTTCTAATACGTTTAGACGTTGTCCTTTGTGCTGTACATGGAGAAATTTGACTGTCTTTCCCTTTTTCATTGGCATACAACGGTTTTCTGTCATATGGCTTGCGAAGTTCGATTCCGGTGTGGTGTATGGTTTTAGCATTTTTTTGTTGTAGTCCCTTATATGTGTTTGTTCTATGTAACCATGTCGCCATTCGCAAGTCAACTTATATACACCTTGCTTGTCTAGTAGGTCTTCCTCGTTTGTGCTATTTCGTAGTATCCTCCCCACGTTGTCCTTCGTTCTAAATGCTGTATTGCTGTTATACTTTGGAATACTTTAGCTAATTTATATGATGTTTTGCCCGTATAAGTTAAGACTGCCCGAGCCTTTTCATTATTTTCATTCTTATTTGATTTCTTCGTTCTTGTTTATCTTCTTATCTTGTTTACTAGGCCCTTTCTGTATCCGTTATTTCCGTATTGCGTATATCGTATTTAGTTCTTTGCTGTAAACTTCTTTTTCCAATGGGGTTCGTTCAAGCCTGGTTATTAGATGTCTGTGCTGTTGAGGGTGGTTTGAAGTATTGTGTATTATCGTGTCTGTGGCCGTGAACTTTCTATATATCCCGAATTCTCTTTTGTTGGTAACCTTATTGATTTTAATTGTTATGTCTAAATAGTTTATTTTTCCTTTGTTTTCCTTATCTATAGTGAAATTTATATTCGTGTGTTCGTCATTGAGATAGCATAGAATTTGTTCTTCCCTCCCGTTGCAAGACATATGATGTCATCGACGTATCTTGCGTAGAACTTTACTTCCAGGTTTGTTGTCAGCTCCGTCATATACTTTTCCTCTAAATGTTGCATGAACTCTTCCATTAAAATTGCGGATGTGGGATTACCCATTCCTAGCCCGTTAGTTTGTCTATATATTTTGTTATTAAACTTGAAGTAGTTTTGGTCTAGTGTTACCCTCAATGTGTTCACGATTTCCGTTGTTGCGTTCTTGTCTGTTGTTTATTTTTGTCTGTTTTCTAGCAAAGTTTTAGTCAAGCTGGTAACTGTTTCCGCCGTTGGTATCGATGGGTAAAGATCCTTAACATCAAATGATACAAATTTCGCATCTTTAGGTATGTCTAGCGATTTCACTTATTGTTATTTATTTAACAACAGCAAAATCTGATTTTGGCAATTATTATTTTTTCAATAGCACAGTACTCTAATATTTTTATATGTATTGCTCAATAAACGACTATTAGTGACCATCAAGTCAGTCAGTGAGTTTTTCGGAAGAGAAGTGTACACAATTTTGACAGTTAAAACTCATTCTCCTTCCTTCCTGAATCGGAAAATGAAGAGTGCACACAATTTTCAGTGTACACGTGAAAACTTACAGTTACTGAACCCAGCCCCAGGTGGAGAAGGATTTGCCTTCACTTGGCATTTCCAACTGGCGTCAGTTGGCACAGAAGAGAAATGACTGGCGTGCGGTTTTGGACTCGGCTAAAATCGCTGAGGTACAGCGTACGCCGCTCCTTTGAAAATCAGAACAAAACAAAAGTACAACAAACACATCATTTTGACAATCAGTACAATTCGCCTTGGAATCGGCTGCTCTGGAATCTTCTTTTAATTAATTCACCTTGGCCAAAAATGTGAACCACCCTTCTGAAACTCAAGCAACTGCCCCTGACATATAAATGTACATCTGTATATGGAGTATATAACATATATGTCGCACGACTGCAGGTTTTTACCGTTCCGTTCGAATTCTGCAATCTCATGATCTGCCTATAAAATTGTATAAGTGAATTTAATTGGCAAATAATATCAGCAAGTAAAATTCAAACAATTCTGGAAAAATTTATATACATAAAAACCGTAATCTAAGCGATAACAGTACAGTACCAGATGCCCATAAAAGTTAATCTTCAATATAAATTTTTGAGCGGGGTCAGGGTTTTTCTGAAATATTTTTATATGAGTAAAAAAATTCCATTTGGCGTTGATTTTAAGTTTTAGGCAGAAGGAGCAGCCGCTTTAAGAAACAAACATAATGGAATTACAGCATACAGCGACATATTTTTTCTAAAATTTTGTAAAATTTATATTATTTTATTATTATTATTTTTAAATTTAAATGTAGATGAGTTTTTCACTTAGTATCTAGTGACTAGGAAGGTATGCACAAAAAAAAATTCAATTCATCACATCTAAGGCTCCGATAAGATTAGATTAGATTGAATATAGACGAAACTGAAGTGATTCACGTTACAGATAACAATATACGAGGATAGATAAGCAATTACTTAGTAGTATGCATACTTAACTATTTTTTCGCAACAATACATGCATACGTATGCAGTAAAAAATTCGTCGTAAACGTTCGTCGGTTATGCAAATGTAAAAACTTGAATAAAACTAATGAAAACAAAAGGTAAAAAAAAAACTTGGCCGAATCTCATTGGTGAGAAGTGATGGGCTCGTCTTGTTCAGATGCAAATATGTATGTATGTATAAAATAATGCATGTATGAGTGGCTGTAATCTACGTATGTATGTATATACATATATAAGAATATATGTATGTACATGTGTATATGTTTATACAATGTATTAAGTAGGCGTGAGATAGCGTCTGAACGATACAGTCGAAGAAGCAACGGGTGAGGAGTATGCCAACTTCGTCTGTTAATCAACAAGAAAACACCCATATGCATACATATACATACATATATGTACATCAATACATCGCATATCAATACTATTTACCTCGTCATGGTCAGCTGATGAGTGTATGTATATATGTATGTATTAAGCTGCTACATACGTAGGTGCTTTTTAATTGACTTTAGATATGGAGGGTTATCAACTCGACAATTGGGTGTGGCATATATTAAAATAAATATTTAAATCCTCATTTATTTAGTTAAACTCAATTCATTTTAATCATAATAGTGCCATTCGCAAGAAGAAAGGAGAACCAGCAACATTAGTGGCACATAATGGTAAGAGGGTGAGTGCAAATTTAAAGTAGTTTATGACTCTGTATACTTACCTAGGATGCAGCATAAAATAACAGCAATAATAACAACCGGGAGATCAAGCGAAGAAGAATTTTTTCCAACAGGACCTATTTCGTGCTAGGTAAGCAATTAAAAAGTGAGGCCCATTCCCGGCAAAAGACACATCGACAATCTCGAACAATAAAACGGTGCTACAAAAAAAAAGTTGTATTTACTTTTTTGTCATTCAGTTGAGGTGGTAGAGCAGGTCTTGTAGTATAAGATTATCAGAATCCGCTGAAAACTGTACAATTTATGACCGGTGCACAGTGTGATATTTCAACAATTTAGGTGGACAAAATTATATGTGGATATTTTTGGGGTATATTTAGGATACTGATTTTCGATATAGACACTATCCGCTTTCTCAGATTGGTCGTTGCTTGCGAATTTTCGGTTGCTGAAATTTGGAAAGCTATGTTTTCCATCAGCATATGCAAACTTTATGAAAACTAACATGGAAGCTTTGAACTCGCAGCAATAGGAAAAAAGTGCAATATACCTTTGTTTACGCCTACTAAGGAAGAATTATTGAAGTTTCTTATGTTTTACAGTCATTTTGTGATATTTCGACAATCTATGTGGAAAAAATCATTTCATTACGTTTTTAGTAATTAAATAGACTAATTATAAGACAATACTTTTTTTAATGTACCTAGAGATTTTTGTAAAAACAACTGAAATTTAAAATATTCTAAAGTTGGAGTTGACAATTTAAATGAGCAAAATTATTTTTCTAGATGTTCGGTAAACATATTACGAAAAAGTTATAAAAAAATAAGAAAAAGTACTTATTTATTTTGGTACGAATTTCCGCCATCCCTTGTATTGCGAATGAAAAAAATTTAAACTTTAACAGGGAACAAATCTTAAAATAAAGGATTTTTTGTAAATTCTTTTGATTTTGATTAAAGCCTGTTCTTTTACAAAAACATCAAGCTATCAACGAAGAAAATTGATTAATAATAAATGTTTCCATCCAGATTTATGATTTCATTAATAGTTCATACATAGCGTATGAGTAACATTTTTTCCTAGTAATGTTTCACTTCAAAAAAGGATTTTTTTTATTGTTTTTTTTTTTTATGTATTTTACCGCATAACTTTGGACCACGTCAACCGATTTCGACAATTCTTTTTGGATCGGAGAGGTAGTGTCTGAGAGGTGGTCCCATACTAATCTGGTTTAGAGCCCATCATTGGATCATGAAATATATATATATATATATTTTTTTTTAAGTCCGTTTTTTTTTGCTAAAAATTACTTGTCATTTTACCATTTACAACTTTATTTACCAATAAATTTTCTTCCTTGATAACTTAATGTTTTTGTAAAAGAACTGGCTTTAACACAAATCAAAAGAATTTACAAAAAAAAACATATTTTAAAATTGTTTCCGTTAATGTTTGCATTTTTTCATTCACAATACAAACATAAAATGAAAATATCTTGCGAAAATGACTTGAACGGTATACGGGGCCGTAATCTACGACCCAAAATTAAGTTTACGTGTTTCTGCGTTTTTTTTTTTTTATGACATTTCAAAATTCGACATTTTCCTTACAGTGTATTTAGTCACGGATCACGTGGAAGCAAATTAAATTGCAATAAGAATTCTTTAAATTTTTTTTTAATGAAAATATTTTAAGTGTTTTATCGCTAAAATGTCAACCGTTTACTTGTTATTTGGTTTTGTGTTCATTTTCGTAATAGTGGCTTAATTTTGTATCATATATGTATGTAAAAATAAAAGAATTCAGGGCATACGTTTTTAATACTTTTGTCCACCTATTTTGTTCAAATATCGCACTTTACGCTGTTTTGACCCAACATCCCTATTTTCAGTTTTTTGATCATAAGTTACGATTTTTGGGGGAGTATTTTGAATTGTGATAGTTTCAAAACTCTTTTTTTAGACATGTTTTATCATTTTATAGAATATCTCTATAAATATATATATATATTTTTTTTTTCAGTAAACATTTTTTTGCTTGGAACTTTTTGTTCCAAATTTTTTCCAAAACGTTATTTTTAAATTTTTTTTTTTACCATTCCTTATCCTCAAAGGTACATTAGATTTTAGAATCATATAACTTACCTATACCTAACGTACAAATCATTAAAATGATGTATCGATTTTGATGTTGTAATGCTATCTATCTATATATAAAAACGCCACAGGAAAATTTTGCAAACCATTTTTTGAAGGCACCGTTCGCTCGATTTCAATAAATTAATTCAATAATTTAAAGGATATAACTTCCTCTAATCCAGAAATGTTAATCCCGATACATAGGGGGCGTGGCATCTGACATATAGACTAAAATGTGAAAAACACTATATCTCTAAAAGCAATTAAGCTGGGGAACTGAAACTTAGCAAAGATGCATAGATTGTAAATACCCTACTTATGGTGAAAAATGGTAGGTACTGGGAAAGTGGGTGTGGCACTTCCCATACAAACTGAAATTTTCTGGAACCACTTATGCTAACGTCCTGAAATTGGACACAGCAACATATGTTGTCAATACCGTACTTACGGCGAAGAGTGGTAGATTTTGGAAAGGAGGGCGTGGCACCGCCCATTTAAACTGAAATTATCTCTGGAACCACTTATTATAAGGTAATGGAATTTTATACACCTACATTTATACACATAGAAAATCGCAAGAATCATTCAATTGGGAACCATTTTCTCCCAGATTTTATAATCGCATTGAATGATTGTTGTTTTGTGCAAAAGTTTTTAGAAGGATCAGTGTGTTTGTATTCCGATAGGTGGCGCAAAGATTGAGAGCTAGCCTAAAAAATCATATTTATGATCAGATTTATTTCATTTTTAGAACATATATTAGTAACATAAAATTTGGTGTAACTTGGTAGCCCAGTCGTGTGATGAAAAATTATTGGGCTTTAGCCCAGTCTTGACAAAACCCCATGTGAAACCGCCATTGGAGAAGGAAATATTATCTTTTGTTGTAAACCTTCTAGATACTTTCTCAACCGTTAACAGTTCTGGTGAAAAAAGAAAGAGTTTATGTAGATGTGGGCAATTTAGTTTTTAACCTCCTCCAAGAGGCTCTCAGACAAAATATAATCGAAAAATTATTTACAGTCTGAATTGGTATATTTTTGACATATTAGTCAGTGATGAACAGAACATCTCATCTATACATACAAATACATATGCATTTTTTTATAAATGAAAATCGAGGTTCCTTTTTCGGTCTAATTTCAAAAGCTACTGAAGAAATTTGGAGGAAACTTGGTAGAATTGGCATTAATCAATCATAATTCGATTTTCAGTTTTCCTGTTAATTAGCTATAAATTATGCTGGTGGACTTCAAATTAGTCATTCGCATAAAGGAGTTAGTATTGGTGGCAGGTAAAATTCAAAAGTGTACGAAAAAAGATGTCGAATTTCGACAACTGGGCGATACTAGTTTTAAAGAAAAGCGGACTTTCTCCACACAATTTTTTTCTCTTGCAAAACTATATATCTACATTCGTAGTTACAGTCACGTGAAAAATAATTTGTTTGTTTAATATTTATTTATTTTTTATAAAAATACCAAAACATACTCTTTATTAAGAATTTTTAGAAAAATTCTGAGTACGTGGTTTTATAGCCCATTAAATTCTAGCAACTTAAGAAAGTGAAATTTTCAATTGATTTTTGATTTTTTTTTTTTTGCGGATGGTGTTATTATTTTCTTCCAAATAAAAAAAAAATTTTTGAACATACTTTGTATGGAAGAAAATGCAAAACGCCGTCAGCTAATGAGCTGTATTTTTATAAAAAAATAATAAACATTGAAAAAAGAAAAATAGCCAAAGCCGGTCAAAATGTCGTGTTACTATTATTTTTCTCATGACTATATGTATATGTACATATGTTACATACATACTGGCCGGATGGGAGTGTACATAAGGCAAGCGAAATATTAAAATAATAATAATAATATAAAATACTTAAGTCTGGCGACGTAAATGTGAACGTTNCCGTACTTACGGCGAAGAGTGGTAGATTTTGGAAAGGAGGGCGTGGCACCGCCCATTTAAACTGAAATTATCTCTGGAACCACTTATTATAAGGTAATGGAATTTTATACACCTACATTTATACACATAGAAAATCGCAAGAATCATTCAATTGGGAACCATTTTCTCCCAGATTTTATAA
>NW_016170644.1:0-15532 GCF_001687245.7 Rhagoletis zephyria
GATGGCTTTCAGGGCGCCGCTTAACCCACAAAACTTAAGAAAATTCAAACCACCCAAAAGGATCTAAGAAAGATTCTTAAGTTTGAACCTTAGTCTAGACGCATCCTTTATGCCCAACCATTCTACTCGTTTCGTGACATCTTCAGCTAGCTATTTTTTACTCTCGTCCTGCGGAGATTATGAATTTTTAAGCTTACAAGCTATTTCCGATCTACTATCCACTGGGTTCTTCGCCTACTTCCCAGCTACATCACTCAACTGCTTACCTCCTGGCATTTCACATTGACCAAAATGGAAATGCGTCGTGGACACGCAAACACGTACATATGACGAGCCAAATCCTTCACACATGTGCCTGACAAACGCATAAACAAATCGCAGAGGCGCAAATGGCCAAAAACCATCAACGAGAGACAAACACACACACACACACCACCCTACACGAAGATGGTGCGTAATTTGCAAAACACAGTTCAACAGTTGCTGCAGGATAACACTGCGTACATGGTTAGTGGTAGAGGAACGTGCCTGACTCAACCAGCTGAGTGGACCATCCAGGCTGAACGGCGTTTGGTCATTAACTATGCACATGCGGGTACAATACGTACGTCCATGCTACACGCTAGTACAGCAATGATATTTGCTTGTACCTATTTTCTGTGGGTTAAGGGCATATTTATACATACGTATGTATGCATTTGTGTGTGGTGTGTTGTATGTGTATGGCTTTGTCACTCGAACTTGGTACGCTTGGAGATTTCAACGGAAATGGAACTCTGAATTGTGTAGTCAAGTGAAGTGAATTGAATTGAATGGAATTGAATTGAATTGCCGCTATGGCTCTGGCCGTAACTCTAGCTGTGGCTGTGCTGTGGCTATAAGGGATAACACAGTGTGCTTTGGTGAATGTGTTCGGCAGTGCGTGTGTATTGGTACGCATTTTAGCATTAAGCAAATTGCCAAATGTACTCACCAAGCCGCAACCAACAACATCACAAACATGCAAGACCCCTTTTCCCCCACATTTAGCATTCTAACCTTCTACACACATGAGCTGTACATGTGCCCGTTTATTGTGTCCATCGGTCGACACATCCTTCAACACATATGTATGTACATTCGTACATACATCAACAGTCATCACCGTAAACCATTCAGCATTGAAGCATTCACCAATGACCACACATCACTCACCAACATTCATCAGCATCACTCAGTCATTCACCCGTTCAGAGTAGTGTGTTGCCACATGTCTTGACCAGCTCACATACAGACTTACCTATGTACATATGTATGTACGAGCTATGTTTTTACGGGCATGTATGTAGTTGAGCGCCCAGCTGACACGCCCACTTTATGCCCGCCGCTATATTGTTGGTGTGTAGCAGTGTGGGTCTTCCCTACACTGCCACATTTAAGCTCGTAATTTCTCGTACTCGCCTAGATTAGGGTACGTGCTTGTCCACTTCATTGCTCCAATTGCACGAAACTTCCAAAAGATGCAAATCCAAGTGCTGCTTACAAAAAAATGTAAACGAAAATGGCAGAAAGTAGCTGATGTGCTGGCCAACAGCAGCCGGGGGAAAAGTAATGGCAGCCGCAAGAATTTGGTTGCAGAATAGTTAGCTGATGAGCTCTGACTCATCCGGGGAGTATTTTTTAACGAAACTCTACTGGAATTTCCTCGTTGTTGATGAACACTTCCTGGACTCAGTGTTGGTCCTTTGGTGTTCTTGCCCACTCTATACCAGTAAACCTTATAAGTTCAATTCCACTGGCCTAGAAGCTCATTTGACGGAGTCTGAGCGTTAAATGAACTGCTTACAACGGCAACAAGAGGTGAGGTTCAGCATCGCATCGGACTGATTTACTTTCAAGATACTTTTTGGGCTGGTGTTCAATTTGCTCCTGTTGACACAGCATTAATAGCCCAGCAGCTCGTTTCTGTAACTCTTCTCTACCGATTATTTCTCTACTGGTAGAGAATATACGTCATTCTCTACTACTCATTAGCAGTAGAGAACAGGGCGGCGAATTCATATCTTAATTCGTCTTGGTAGAGAATTGTTACAGAAACGAGCAACAGGACTCTTTAAAATACTTTTTGCCTTTGCTGAATGTGATTTATAGACTGCCTGCTTTTCACAAAGGCAATGGGGTCAAGAGCATTCAATTGACTGTTCCTCATTTGCTTGGAGAGAAACTTATCGTTGCGCCAGTAAGACGACACAGTTTTAAACGGCTGTCTGCTGTAATAACTCAGCAATTGAGCGGCCACTGTTTCCTGAGATGAACTTGCTATAAAGCGATCAGCCGACGAATAAAGAAGTAGTCCTCCATAATACAGTTGTGTTTGTTGTAGCAGCAATGGCCAATCCTTCCCGAAGTCCCGTCAAATAGTGTTACTTGCAACCACTGAATCGACAAGCCTGACTCCTAGAAAGTTGGCCGCGTCAATGGATGCAGATCCGTGTGAGATTTATCGTGAGCACCTCTCGTTGAAGACGACCTTAGCTCACGGCGCTCATTAGCACAAAATATTAACTCAATGCGATGATAAGCGCCCCGAAGTACAAGCGTTTCGGTATCTATCGGCAGGGGGGGGTGGACAAACTAATCACCTTGGTAGGGTTCGAGGCCTACCTAAACCTCTGCCGTTCTTTGGGTACCGAAACCCGGCTGCAATGCAACTCCACATTGAATCATTACTGGTTCTACCCACGTTTGAGTGTTAAAGCACAGCCACCACGATACTCCCCGAAAGGCCGTATCCATGAACAAACCGAAGTTATGCTCACCAGCCAGACTTGTTCGACCAGCTTGACTCACAAGACACGCTCAACAGACCCGCACATGCACTTGGACAAATCTCAAAAAAATGGTTCTGCATTCAAGAAATTTACTTTTTCGAATATCTGAGCAGTCCCGGCACGGTTATGTTGAAAGGACTAACTATACTGGCAGACCATTTAACTCGGGTATGAATGAAGGTCGACGGAACGCAAAATCAAGTCTTCCAAATGTGTATGCGTTGTGTAGCAAATAATTTATCTGTGATGAAGATATAAACTCACCAAATAGGTGAAGGGACAGAGGCACAGAGCTTTGAAACAGACTTCCAATACATAGACACCATCAAGTTCTTGAGATAAAGTGATGGACTGACAGGAAATGTGAGATTTCAGGACAGTAATTTCTATACTAAGAGAGGTTATACGGCGCAAGGTTGCATTTTGGTTCAAACAAAGAAGATCTCTATAAGATGAGTCGATCGCTCCTATATTTATGGCTAATAGGCCTTAAAGCTGCAAATTTTTCCACCCTACAAAACGTTTTAGTCCAGTTAGGCGTACCTTAGTACATAGTAAGATGTACATGGATATTATCGTATATATCGTATGTATACATGGCTACTTCCATGCGTCACATAAAATCGCTTGATTTATGCCATCGCATGTCAACGCACTTAACCCTTTAACAACCGACACAGCTGCCGTACGCATATTAATTTACAATAGACTACATTACAAGGCAGCAGGCGTACATATATGTATACACATGCATACGCACAAACAAACTTAAGTGAACGCACACTTTCACGTAAATTAAAATTTATTACCGCACTTCAACGCCGAAATGTATGCAATGCGAATGAAATCAGAAAAGTTCAGCGTTAAGGACAACCAAGAAACAGCGTTGTTATGTAAATATTAAACTTCACGCAGTTCACAAAATGCCGATGATGACACGGCTCAATGGTGCTGCAGGTGCCAGCAGTAATAAGTGCAACAAAAAAAAAATAAAAAATAACAAAAAAGTTCAAACGTAAAAAAACAGCAAAAACTGTAAAAAAATTATGCCTACAATAAATGTACATGTATAATGAGTATAATGCCAAGTCGAAATAATAAATTGAGGTGAGGTGGCAAGGCGAGGCAGCTACTTGCCGTGCTTGGTAATTGCAACAGCGCCATTTTTGAAAGCTGTGACATAAACGAAACCTATTTATAACTTGTTTTATACTTACGCATGTATGTAGATGTGTGTAGTATATTTGCACTAGTTCGAGTGAGGCTCACGATTTCACTCGTCTTACAAATCATTTTTTTAAAGCTGATGATCCATATACATATATACACACATATAATGTTTGTAGGGTTGCCGCCATCACACACATCACAGATTCGACATTTCGTGGAAGCATTCAAAAATGTTAAGGACATTTTTTTCTAACAGCGTTCGCCACCCGGCAGGCATTGGCGAAATGTGGCGTGTATTTCTGGCATAAAAAAGCTGTATAAAGACGTGGTTTACCTTTTTGCTATCGATAATATTTATTTCAATTAACTATGTAATTAACTTAATTAAATTTAAATTTTTAAACAGGTAGCAACCCACGTCAAAAATATTTTTGAGAAAATATTTCTTTAACTTCTTTGGTTAGGCACCCATATTAAGATGTTTCATTTAACTCGTCAATTAAATTTATTAGGAATTATTAAAAAGGTGGCAACCCTCTTAAAAATTGTATTTTCGAAATAAAGCTTTCAAAGCTTCTATCGTTGGAAACCAATCTTAAAATATTTCATCTATCTAGTCAATTAATTTGATGCTGTATTTCTAAAAGCTGAAAACTCTCTTCGAAAATATAAACTCTTTTCAATTACCATCTGATTTCAATTAACTTGTTATTTAAATTTAATTTTACTTTTTTNTTTAACTCGTCAATTAAATTTATTAGGAATTATTAAAAAGGTGGCAACCCTCTTAAAAATTGTATTTTCGAAATAAAGCTTTCAAAGCTTCTATCGTTGGAAACCAATCTTAAAATATTTCATCTATCTAGTCAATTAATTTGATGCTGTATTTCTAAAAGCTGAAAACTCTCTTCGAAAATATAAACTCTTTTCAATTACCATCTGATTTCAATTAACTTGTTATTTAAATTTAATTTTACTTTTTTATAAGGTGGCAACCCTCTTCGAAATTATTTTAGAAATAAATCTTACTTAAATATCTTTCGTTTGATACTCATATTAACATGTTTAACTTCCATTTTCAATTTCATTGATTATAATTGTTTGAACAGGTGGGAACCCCTTAAAAGGTATTTTCGTAATAAAGGGGTTCCTTCCTTCAACACACACATAGTTTTAATATTTTGTTTAATTTACTATTTTATTTTTTTTTATTTCCTGTATGCAACTCACTGACTCTAGGACTAGTAGTATGGGTCCTTCCCTTTGTATTACAACATCAAATCGCATACCACATATTGGGCCGTATGAATAAAAACTAAGCTTTTACTTTTTCTTAAAATTCCATACAACACCGCATCTCAATTTCTTATAAACCAAGGGCCCACATGTAGTTTGCTAGTTTTTTCGTAATAAGGCTGCAGAGGAGAAAATTTCCGTCATAAAACATCTTTTGGACCCCGAAGAAAACAGCTGAGCTGAGTCTACGTGTGTAAATCAATCCGTTAAAGTGAGAAAATGGGCGCTTATGATTGCTTAAGTAATCAATGAGTAATTGCAGCTCAGAAAAAAAAAAATATAATGATCCCATTCAAATGATAATCACGAAGCCTAGTCTGTTTAAGCGCTGTTTGTTGAATGTCCAGTTAACACAAATCGGATGGAGAAGCTCCGGTTAAATACAACGACTGCTTTACTGTTCATATGTCGGTAACGTCGATAATGATGTTTAACTGGTAGGTACTGATAACCAAACATGGAACAAACGACCTATTCAATAATTAAAAGCCACGAAAAAGTCTTGGTACCTCGCTCATCTCCTTGTAGTCTCGCATAAAGTGTTCTCTGTTTCTGCTGTCAGAATTTTAAGAACCTCGAAGGCGATAAGTATTTGATTAAGATTTGTGGTAGTGCAGCTTTACATTTCCAACTTTCCGACATAGGTAAAACACTGTGTACCATCATTCCATTATATTGAGAATATAGTATATATAAACATTCGCAACATCCATTCTCTCACCCATGTTTACCCTGTCAGCGTACCAATTTGCTTAACTGAAATCAATTTTCGCGAGCCCATTTGTCCACTCTTTAAGGATTTTTTAGTAGATTTTCCTAGCAACACAGATTCCTTGAACACAAAGTCAGCATTAAGGAAGCTGAGCAATCGAGAGAGATTAGCTACATCCCAGCACAGCTTCACTCAGAGTGATGCCACAGACCCCACATTAGAATCTTACGATAAAGGTAGAGAGTCGGCGGTATTAAACCTGAGTTCAGACTCCATATCCAGTTGTTGGAACACCACAAAAATTCCCAAAACAGTTTTGTGGAACGCTGTTGGCGCGGGATAGTCCTTGTTCATTCCGGTTACATAGTCCTGGCGAAAAATCGATCGAAATTCCCGTTTGGCTTTAGTAAACGTATTATAAGAGATGGAAATCGCAACCCAGCCGAGCTTAATTCTCAGATGTTTGACGTCTTCAAAGTAATGCACGACGATGAGCGGCGCTTATAAAATTTTTCACAATAGCGCCAAGGTTTTTCGTATCTATGATTTTCTGTTCACGGCAGGTCGTCTGCGAAGACAAAAGTGTCGAGGATTTTCGGGACCTTCCCGGGAGTTTTTCGGTATTATTTTTTGTTCGGGATAGTTTTTATTTTTTGTGGGACCTCTCTTGATTTTTAGGCATTTCAAGATTTTTCAAGCTTAACGGCATATAACGGTTCGCGATTTTTCGGTTTGTCTTTTTTCGAAACGTTCATGATTTGTTACTGGAATTTTCGTTACTTTTCTGTATTTTGTTTAAACTTACGGAACTTTTTCTTGTTTTTTTTTTTTTCATTTTATTTAGATATTTCTAAATTTATTGGGACTTGTCAAGTTTTTTGCAGGTTCGACGGTGCATTGCGGTACATGGTTTTCGGGTTTACTCGACATTTTTCTCGGAATTTTTGGGATTTTTTGGGATGCCTCCGTTTACTCGGGTGTTTTAAAGGGTCTTTCGGAACTTGTTCGAGGCTTTTAAGCATTTTTGACCTATAACGATTTTTTCGGCATTTTTCGGGCTCTGTTCTGAACTTTTCGGGACTTTTTGATAATTTTTCGTTTATCGGAATTTTTTGTGATTTTTTGGTACATGATTTTTGGGGGTTTTTTCGAGATTTTCCGGGATTTTTAGAGCTTTTTCGGGTTTTTTTGTTTAGATTCGTATTAGACCATTCGGATTTTTTGTTTTTTTTTCTTTTATTTTAGGAAATTTTTCGCAACTTTCGAATTTTCTCCGGACTATTCCGATTTATTCGAACAGATTTTCGGAACTTCCGATGTTGTTTGCGAATTGGCTTAGTTTGTTTGGGATATTTTGAAATATTTGGAGATTTGTTCGGTACTTCTCAGTATTTTTAGAACTATTCGGAATTTTGTAGGTTCAACGGTACATTACGGTATACGAATTTTTCGGGTTTTCTACGAGAATTTTCTCGACAATTTCGAATTTTTTCGGTATTCTTCCTGATTTTTTTTACCTTTCGAGACTTGTTTGAGAGTTTTTCGGAACCCTGCGGGATTTTTCAGAATTTGTCAGGATTTTTCAACAAGGAAACTCTTCCAAATTGCGAACAGAATCCTCTGTGACTTTTTTTTCTCATTAAAAAATTGACAAACGCTTTTCCGCTATTGCGGCAACTCTCAAGTCCCCTCCAATGCGCAATCTCCCTACTTTATGACTCCGTGCTCAATAATTTCAACATCAAAACGGTAAATGGCAGGCAGAATTCAGTAGTCAAATGAAAGGATAATCACGCCGCGAACGAAAAGATATCATTGCAAGGATGAAACGGCAATTTGTCGGCTGAGTTGATAGTTAAATAGCAAAAAAGGAGCAAGGCGGAATGTGAAAAAAATGCTGAAAATGAAAAATTATCATAAAGTCACTTTATTAATGCCAAACGGTGGCGGCGATATCACCGACTTCAACAGGCAAGGCGTTCAAATAAGAACACCAACTATGTGGCAAGCTCATCGGGCAGGCAGCCAGCCACTTTTGCAAGTATTGTATATTTCTTGCATTGCATGTAGCATGCGAAGAAAAAAAATTATCGAAGCCCACTTTCCACCCACAGCAGCGCTTCGAACCCGCGACTTAACCCACATTTCCAGCCACCCGATCAAAAAAGTTAAAAGGCGTTTACTTTAACAAACTTTCGCCTGCCACCGCACACTACCCCTATGTGTTCTATTATTGTTAATCATTCCCGTGCTGGTTTGTTTGTTTATTGATTGCCTGCTTTACTGTAAACTTATATTTTTAATAGCATAATAAGCAGGCGGCGCTGCTGACTATTTCCCGCCCACCCGACCTTCAAAGCGCTGCCATCAGCCAAAGAGCAAATGAGTTAAACCATCTGCTCTTTAGTTTGTATTATTTTTTTTTCCTCGTCGAATGTTCGCTTCGAAGACAGCCACAGCCGCATAATTCACAAATTGTTGCCGTCTTCAGCCCGCCTTCTCTAGTGGGGGTAACGCTGCGTGTTTATTTCGGAATTTTTTCTGATTTGTGTTTGAGTTGGCGCGCAGTTGTGTTACGCAGCCGTAGAGCTGGCTCATGACATTAATTTCAATTCATATGTATGTAATTATCGCATTCATCCAACAAACTTACGAAATTATATTCGACTAATCACAGAGTCAACTGTAAGTAGAAGAGAGTGAGTACGCCTTGTAACGCACGCAGCTTTCAATGACAGTTGGTGTCGCCTACATGGAGCTCAACATGACTGACAGACACTTGCTGTAGGCGCCTCTTTCGGTGACTGTCACGAATGTTGTGCCGAGGGTGGGAAGAAAACATAAGCGTACAGCTTTTTCTTACACACCTGAGCTTGAATGTACTAGCTCAGAGCAAGTAAATGGTGTCCTCTACTCTGCACTTTGCTGAAGTGAAAAGAAGATAGCAGGCCCAGCGTAGCTGCATTGCAAAAGTTTGTGTTCCTTTAAAATTGCTTTCATCACATGTCATGGATTGCATGGTCTGTGTCAGTCCTTACTTCAATGCCTGAGATGATCTGAGACCGTAAATAGCTCAGCCACATAGTATCTTACAATCCAGCCTCGAAACTTTTCAAATATAGTTTCTGGATTAGGACTGTCTTACAGTAGCATAATTTTGCACATAATAGCACTTTCGATAGCACTGACATGTCTAATTCTGTTCTAAGATAACTCAGAGAATGGAGGCAATTTTGGCTAGCATAGTAGTCCGCTTAATTCTTTTGTGTAGTCGTACTTAGTTAATAGCAACTGGTCTATATCCGTATTGTCGAATACCAAGCAAATTCGTCATTATAGCCATGGCTGCCTTAATGGTGAACTCAGCTGATGCAGTAGCATAGAGCTTGGCTGTAAAATGCTGCAGTAGTCCCAGAGCTTATATGGCAGTCCGTGCACAAGCTGTGCACTAATGGAATGGAGTTTTATATTTCCTCTGTACCAAGTCCTTTGTTGCTGGATTTACTTAGAGCCACACCAGGTATTTTACTAATTGAGTTTAAATATCTATCAAAGATAGTAACGACAAGATTATCAACATAAGCTATTTATATAGCAGCCATACCTCACATTGGCGATTAGATCTGGTTGAATACAAGCTCACACCGCTGTTTACTTCCTCGACATAATCGCTAATATCCACACCGCCATCTGATGTCTGGTAGGATTAACAACGATTGACCCCGGACCCTCCAATAATACCTTGTTGGCGGTGCTCCTAAAACTTTTCTCTACTTCGAGAAAAACTCCAATCATTAGTTCCTCGTAGTTCAGATCATGTCCAACGGAAGCATTGGATGTCATCTTTCATCTGCCACCGATTGACCTTTTTATTAAGGAAAGTGCTACACAGAGTGCCTTGAGGTTGAGGGAAATTAGACTGTGGAAAGAACGTACGGGCATGGACGTATCTTGTACTCTTTCAACGATCCAAGAACTCGCAAAAACTTCATCATGATCCATCAATAAAGGAGTGGAAGGAGCCTATTTTTACTGAACGCTTCGAAAAGTCCATTTTTACGGACGGCTCAAAAAATCTGACTTAGGGCTGGGAATATTTTCAACCGACCACCAAATCGAAGAGTCTAAATTCGGCCAGTGTTTTCAGGCTGAGTTCTTTGACATCAAAGATGCGTGCAGAATAATTTTAGCCTCGAAGGGTAGGATAGTCATCAGCGATCAAGGCACTTGGCTTTATAAGCACCGCCTCCTGCATAACAAAACAGTGCAGAGAGAACGTTATTTAGTTGACAAGCATGTCGTTGCACTGAAATGGGTGCTGGGGCACAGCAGAATTCATGGCAACGAGATGACTGACGAGCTAGCTAGGAATGGGTCTGCTTTGGATGTCTCAGAGACACGGAGTGGTTCTTGTGCCTCTGAGATATATCAAGAATCGCAGCTCTCAGCACTGGAAAAAGGTAGCTAACAGTAGGGGGACAGACTAAAATCCTAAAGGTCGGCAGGAGTCTGTGGCCCACCTATTACGCAAAACGTACTGCATTTCTTATCAAACAAAACACGACTAAATGCCGTTTACACAGGGCACTGGGACGTGGGACGTCTAGCCTGCGCGACTAGGACTGCAACACAACACTTCTTGTTGTAGCTATAATTCACTAGTTGCAGAAGAAACGGTGGAGCATCTGCACTGCGATTACCCAGCACTATGTAGGCCTAAAATCAGGCTTCTAGGCAAACTCAGCTACTGCAGTTTAACATACATAATTGATATTAACGCACTGCAACTTCTCAAGTTCTTGAACTCTACATGCTGGATTTGAGATAAATAATCGACTTCTACTGTTTTCTTTTCGTGCATTCTTCTCAGGTTAAATAGCGAGTAGTGGTTTCAAACTCCCCACTTCAACAACCAATCAACCATCCTCGCTGTTTAAGTTTTAAATCCTCTTTGGCATACATAGCTGATATCTATTACGCTTGGCCAGGTTAGGCTTTTATAGATTACCATATGCAAATAAACTATTGTGCTCACTAGTGACTTTCATAATCTTGTTTTTCTTTTTATAAGCTTTTATTAAGTTACGCCTGTGTGTAATAAAATCTTACATTCAATTTTTAACATACTTCCCGATGAGCTAGAGACTTGGAACTTCAAACGTAGCTCAGAACTCAATGAAAGTCCAATATGAAATAGGAACTAATCCACTAGGTGGCGCAAGTGTCGAGATATTTGAAAAACGTGTACCTTTGGTACTTACAAAAAAGGAATAACATCACAAAAAATTTTGCCCGATAGGTGGCGCCGGAGTCGATATATTTATGGTCCGATTTGTTTCGTATTTAGAACGTTTTTTACTCAAATGGAAAGAAGTAACTCAACAAAAATTTTTAAAATTTTTTTTTATATATTTAGGAATTGTAAAAGCTTGCCTTAAAATTTTTTTTTAATTACTTTAGTCTCTACAATCCGTTGAGTAAAATTTCCAGTTTACAACTATGCTGAACAGCTCAAAATTCATTGATATTGACTCTAAACCCAGTGATCATTTTCCTAGTAGTCCTAAGTCTCGTTAGCTTCACCGTATGAAGTCCTACTTTTATATTTGGCAGCCTCAGTATTTTCCGTGCGTAGTAAGTGCGCATGCACTTTTCAACGAACTGTTGGAAAACTTTATTAAAAAAAAAAAACGCTACTTAACATTGTACAAGTAGAGTGGAATCCCAGAATTATGACTTTACGGTAATAAATGACTTACATTTTTGACAAAGAGGTCTCTTCGCAGGCCGGTTAGATACAGGATTAAATCAATTTTACTTCTAAAGCTAAGTTTCTCCATCTTTTAGTGATTCAATTCAATATATTCCTTCGGTAACCGAATAAAAACTGGATCGGATCTTCTCCCTCTCTCTTTTCTAGTGAGTCCTTTACTGTTGGCCAATTGAAAAAAACNATCAATTTTACTTCTAAAGCTAAGTTTCTCCATCTTTTAGTGATTCAATTTATATTCCTTCGGTAAGCGAATAAAAACTGGATCGGATCTTCTCCCTCTCTCTTTTCTAGTGAGTTCTTTACTGTTGACCAATTAAAAAAAAAAATTCAAAAACGCAAGCAAACAAACAAAAATCCACCGCAAGCGAGGTAAAAAACTGGCCGAGCCAAAAACTTTTGCTTACTTGCCTTGTGTTGTAGTTTAAGTTTTGTTTGGCGTGGCATGTTAATTGACTTGGAAATTTGTTAAACAAAACCAGCTGCGGCAAGTTTTTTACAGCAAATGCCACGCAAAGGATTTAAGTTTTTTTTTTAGTTTGCAAAGTAGTGGTGACAAAGTTGTTGGTTAAGGAGAAGGAGCCAGGCAATTACTGTTGGCATTAAAGTAATTAGGCTTATGAAAAGAGTCGATTGCGCTTATTCAGTACAGTTGCAGAGAAAAAGCAATTAAATGGTGGACAGGCTTAGTATGGCTCCAAAGTATAATACAGAGGAAAGTTTTTTGAAAAAGTGTCTTTGAACAATTTAGAAATTTAGCACGCGAAATGCCAAAAACAAGGCAAATAGACTACTTTGTCTTCACAAATCGAATGCCAAAGGTCATCTGTAGTTGATTTAATCTGGGATGAAATATCCGTTGAAAACGTTCTACACGGCTTTTATTTCAAACCCGTCCTAACTATTGCGCATTTCTTAAGTTACTTCAGCTCCAACGCGAGCTCATTCAATTCTACTAGCTTCTATTTTTTATTTTTTTTCAGCGCATTCCGCGTAAGTGCATTTTTCTTGTCTGCCAGTCATGCTTTTCCAAATCACAAATTTCATCACTTTCCAGCTTCCGTTGCAGCGCCTGCTGTGATTTTATGAGGCGCGTAAGCAAATTTCTAACAACTCAGCAAAATACACAAACACTTTTGCAATAACTTTGCTTTAAGTATATCCCCTTTCGTAGACGCATCAGAAAGAACTAACCAGCACTGTGGTGTTTTAGCAAAATATGAGGCGCAAATCAAGGATTTCCTCAACGTAGTATGTCAGATATCTGATAGCTCGTGTGAGCTCATCTTCTAAACTCTGTTTGGGGAGTAAACAGATTTCATCAGGTTTCCGATTTACATTGATATTAGATCATTAATCCCCACGAAAGAGATTCATCTAAGCTCTTACACTCTAAATTCAGATTTGGGGAAAATTTTGTTGTTGAGTTTTACTGCTTCCAAGCCGTGGCAACTTGCAAAAAAGTGGAAGCCTGAATATCTACCAAATTATATCCTTTTATTACGGCCCCAAATAGCCAAAAATATACATATGAAAATCAGCAGACAATTCTGGTAGAGAACATTAGATCTTGCCTACCGACATTTCACCCAAAACAGTCGCGGTGCGAACAGTTATTAGACTCAGGGAAACTGATTGGTTGACCGACTTAAGAACCGGACACTTTGGAGTTCTAGGGGGCTTCGATTTCATCTCTGATCGCACAGATTACTCCGCCACCGAAATGGCTCCTAGGAGCCTCTTCTCTGCTCACTTTCTCTCAAGGGAGGATTGGACCGTGCGGAACTTCTGGAGAGGGGGAGCGGTGAACTTCTTCACGAATGGATCGAAACTGGACGGCAGGGTTGATGGTGGAGTCTTCTGTCGAGAGCTCTCCATCAGCATCAATTTCAAGCTCCCGGACTTCTGCAGTGTATTCCAGGCGGAAGTGACTGCTATCAAAGTGATCATTTGTTCTGATAGCCAAGCGGCTATCAGCGCCTTAAGTGCGATGGAGGTGCACTCTAACTTGGTAAAAGAATGTCTGCTCTCTCTTTCGGTTGCGTCGAAATACTTCTGTATTAGGCTTTTTTTAGTTCTGGGTCACAGCGACATTACGGGGAACTGTGTGGCTGACGAATTGGCCAGGAAAGGCACTCGTGAAATATTATCGCGGGATAAAGAGCGGCTGGGGGTGACATTGATCATCACATTCGCAGATGAAATGTGGTTTCACTAAATTATAACGCAGAATCAGCTAGTTCGGAGCGACGAAT
Organism: Rhagoletis zephyria; assembly: GCF_001687245.7. NCBI lineage: Eukaryota > Metazoa > Arthropoda > Insecta > Diptera > Tephritidae > Rhagoletis > Rhagoletis zephyria. The sequence continues at coordinate 14,014 of NW_016170644.1, forward strand.
AAATCTGAAAGGATCCTTGATTGATCCAACACTAGAATTTCCTTTGATTTTTAATGTTGTTCAGTCAAGTAAAGGCGAGAAGAGTTTCTAGTGGCAGGTTGACTAATATCAGCAAGTTTGAAGTATGAAAGTATCAAAGATCATTGTGAGCACCCGTTAGAAAGTTTAACAACTTCTTGCTACCTCAACCAACTACAAGAATACTCTTCCGCCAACCAACTTCGTCAAAGACCAATTCCTCACTAGCGATATCGAGCATCAACTCTATTAGATGAGACAACAAGGTAATTAACCAACTTTTTTCCACCTGGAATGATTTTTCCGATAATTGCCACCTGCAGATTCCTTAGTGAGTCGAGGAATATTAATAATTTAAACCTTTTTGAATCGCCGATTGCATCCATGTATTCATCCACCCCTTCTTCGGTTCTGCTTTTCTATGACTGCCTACTTTCTTAAATTAGTATAAAGAGCACTCCCTCACTCGCAAAAGTTGCTGGATGAGGGCACCCAATAACATTCTTGCGCACCATCTGCTATCCGATTACTTTCAACGGAACTCTTTCCTATGGAAACCAAAGAAAAATTTTCGCGAGATTTAATTAATAGAACAATCTCACGAATCGGGAAGAAAAATGGTTCACATGTGGTAAGCAAAGTAAGCATTTATAAAAGGCAAATTTTCAACAAGCTTCCACGATTTTGTTCTTCTAAGATCTGATCCATTTTAGAGCTTTGGGATTGGAGTTCAATGCTAGCATGGCTACTGATTCTTTGATGAAACTAAAAACCCTCAAATACTTAAACAGAGCCTTGCTCAAACCCACTGTACAATCCCAGCGTCTAATCACTGTACTACGCTTTACTGGCAAGGGGTAGTTCAGTAACTACACCCCGCTGACACTCGTGAGTATCCATATGCAACCCGAAGGAGAAAAGTATGAATTTATCGACGGAAGGAATTGCAAATCGCAATTTTTTCGCAGGCGAGCTAGCTTTCCAGCGCCAACAATAGCGATAAATGTCAGAGCAATCAAGGCAAAAACAACAACAACCATTACCAAAGCAATAATAAACACACTATCATAACAACAATTACACATGTCTAACAAGCGCAAAGCGGATATATTATTTCGACGCCTGTGGTGCGACGACCACGAACACAACGCTGATGGCGACGATGACGGCAACGGACGACAGAGGACGCCAGAGGACAACAAAACGTCTACAAATTATCGCTGTCGCGCGCATTTTCGTCAACAAATTATGTGGATTGGGATTAAGAGAGGAAGAAGGAGGAAGGGAGGAAAGGAGGTGGAAGAAGTGTTTATGGCAGTGCGGTAGCGGCGCTCAAGAAAGATAAGTGTTGCTTGGGTGGCAGTGTGTTGGTCTCTATTAAGCTGTGGTGAGATAAGCTGCTGAAGCTTTCGGATACTTTTTTTTAACTTTGCAGACAAATAATTCATTCGCAATTTTGTGGTTGAGCAAATTTACCAGCGAGAGTGAAGGAAGATGGAAG
>NW_016170645.1:0-15530 GCF_001687245.7 Rhagoletis zephyria
ACTAATGCATGAAAATCCTAACCTCAAAAAAATCACCCGTTATTTAGGCATGTGCATATCGTGAACGCGTTGACTGTAACGCGATATGTATAAATACAATACTTGCGCTGAGCGCGAGAAGTAAATTAAGTCATCGGCCGGCCGCGCGCACCTCGCAATGAATTCTCAATGAAGTGATGCGAAGCGATGCGATGCGATCGGCCGAGGCAGCAGTGAGTTGGAGACTTCTCTAACTGAGTTCGCTTTCGGATGTGTTGGCTGGCTGGCTTGCTGGCTTGCTTGGGGGCGTAGTGTGTTGCAACAACGTTTGCTGGTTGCTGTTGTGGCATTGAAGCGCGACGCGATAATTGAGCGCTGCAGCAGCGGCAAATGACAAAAATAAAGTGTTGTAGGGCAACGCTTGTGGATGTGCGTTGATGCGAGCGGCTAGCGGCAGGGGGGAAAACGGCCAACTGCGTTGATGATGTGGTGCGCTTATTTGGTGGGTGTTTTGTCGTGGCGCTTTTGTCACGGCGCTGTTGTTGTATTATTACGTTGTATACTACGTTTTTGCTGATTAGGTTTGTGCTTATTTTGGTGTAGTTGCTTTTTAGTATTAATTCGTTTTTTTATTTACTTATTTTGTTTTATAATTTATATTAGACACGATTTACGTACTTCTACATATGCGCTGTTGCAAATTGTTTTTTAATTTCGCTGATTTTTTACTATTTTTTATGATTCGCGTTATTATTACGTGTGTGGCAACAACTTTTTTAATAGCCGCTGATGAGTGTACTCGTACAAATTGTTTTTTTTTTATATAAAATTAATTTCTTTGCTTTATTTATTTTTGCTTTGTTTTTTGTTTCGGTCCGGCGTTAATTGGCGCGAGAAAAGTGCAAAGGCAAAGACATAGCGGAGCATTTTAAATAGAAAATTATGCACAATCAATTACAAATTAAAATTAAATTGCTTTAATGCTGGAATTTTGTCGTTGTTGTTGTTGGGTTGACATTCGTGCAATTGGAATCATTTACTGGGACTACTAAGGAGTGATGGGTATTAGAAATGCATATAACAAAAGTGTAATTACGGAAATTTTCGTAAATAATGTTGAAAAATTTTTAGTGTAAATTTTTTTACTGTTAAATTTTTGGAATTTTACAGCAAAAAATAATATGTTTAAAAATGTTCGAATGACTTTTAAAGCTAAGATAAAAACAATAAACTAGAAAACCTTTAAAAATTGTTAAATTTCATATCCGGGTAAAAAATTTAGATAAAATATTTTAAACATTTTTTAAGTTTAAAAACAGGTATTTGCAGGCACAAAACTGTGAAAAAAGTGGCGTGCAAATAACTAAAATTTTAGGCAAAAATTTTAAATAGAAAAAAAATTAAGTTTTTTTGTGATGTAAATTAATATTTGTTCAAGAATTTTAACATATCATTTTGGGAATTTTAGAGAAAAAAATATTCTTAAAAATGTTAAAATTTCTCTTCTTCTTAGTGATTTTTAAAGCTAAAATAAAAAGAATAAGACTTAAAATTTTTCAAATTTCATTTCCGGTTAAAAAACTTAGATAAAATATTTTTAAATTTTTTTAGTTTAAAAACAGATATTTGCAAGCACAAAACTATAAAAAAAAGTTTGTTGAAAACAATTTAAACTTTTAATTTGGATTTTTAATTTAAATTATTATTTTTTTGCAATAAAAAAGTATTGTAATATTCAAGTATTTCAATATATAAATATAACATCTAAAGTATAAATTTTCTACATTTTTAAATATTTTCCAGGGTCCGAAACTGACCGTTAAATACCAACGTTTTTATTTTCAGATTATTGCAAAGTCGTAATTTTCGGAACTTTCTTTCTTTCATAATAAATAATATTAAAATTTAGAGTTTTAATTTTCTATCAAAGAATAATCGCTATTTGGGTTATTATTGTTTTAATGGGACTGGGAAATAAATCTGAAAACGACGATATGGTATGATCGAAAAAATTAAAATCACAAAACAACGGTTAAAATCACAAAATAACGTGAAATTTCTGCCGATTTGCTAAGTACCTGTAGTTTAAGCTTTAAACTACATGTAGGTAAACTGGTCTAACCTTTGCTGTATAAATTCAGCGGCAATTTCTTCGGTTCAGACCCTATTTTTGCCAGTGGCTTGCATGCAGAAGCATTCTCATATCGCTGTGCTATGTTCTGCTTTCAGTTCTGCTTCTTATCCTCTATAAAGCTTAAGAATTTTTATTTAACGTACATTTTTGATTATTACGGAAGTTTCTTCTGGGAAGTAAAGCCCAGAAAATTAAAACAAAATTTTGTAGACAAANAAAAAAAAAAAAAAAAAAAAAAAAAAAAAAAAGTATAATTCACAAAAAAAAAATCAAAAGAAGAAAATTTTAAAATTGTGGGTTTATCAGTAAAATTTACAAAATCGCACCATGTTAACCATTACCAGCAATTAATAAAAAATGTTTGTTTTACCAAAAAAAGTATTTACTAAAATATTAAAAAATAAGCAGAAAATTAAAGAAAGGAAATCAAAAAGTAAAAAAGAAATAAATATAAGTATTGAGAAATTATAAAAAGAAAATGCTAGCTTCTAAAAAATAGGGCATTTTCAAAAAATATATTTCTTCAAAAACAGAAATAAATACAATTTTAAAAACAAAGTACAAACAATAATAACCTTTGGGTATAAGACGTGCATAAATGGATATTTCTAAAATGTGTGTTTCTAAGTCCAAAGTATTGCTTTTCTTACTACCAAAACAAAAATTTAGAAATGTTCAGGTTAGCGTTGTTATTTGATAAAGAAATATTTCATTCAGCGCTTGCGATATTACTACTTTATTTAATTGTATTTTATATATATATATATTTGTTTTTTATTATTAAATAAAATTATCTGAATTTCTTCGGAGTTCTTGGCCTCAGCAGCCTTTGCCTTCAGCACTTAACCCTTTTTTCATTTGCTTCGTCCACTTTCACAACACGAAATGCTTCAGAGTTTCAGCCACAAAATCGCGCGCTAAATTTCACACAATTAACGATATGAACGCTTTTAAGCGTTGTTTATTATCACGCGCATTGTTGCCACACGCGTACTTCCGCGTTGAACGTTGCGAAACGAATGACAAACCGTTCGTTATTCACTAACAATGAAAACAACGAGCGACTATGAAACAAACGCACCGCAGCGGCAGCAGCAAAGTCAACATCGACGCTAACGCCAACAGCGACTGCGATTGTTCCCAAAAAATCGCAGACACAGCGGCAACAACAAAGCAATGCACGAAAAATGAAAATAGGAAAAATATGTGTAAAAGCATTTTCCAACCCCCAAAAAATCTTCGTGCGCTGACAACATTGCCGACGACGAAGATGATGATGATGCTCATCATTATGATGATGATGTTGTGATTATGTATGCTTGTGTGTGCGTAGGTTGGAAGCGAATGCCTGCAGACATATGGTATTTTTGGGTGGCGAACAACCCCCCAAAATTATTTGCCGAAAATGAAGAAGCTCAACTACATAAGTAGAAAGAGGTGAGTGCGTGTGTTGGTGTAGCTTAGCTACGGATACGTGGCAGTGTTGCACACGCGCAACTGTGGCCACAGCAGCAACACCACCAGCTAAACGCCTGCTGGCCAAGCACGTGGCAGTGGATGCGTCGACGCTCACTTAAAATCTATGCCGCAGCAAAGCGGTGCGCTTCAATGAGTCCGACCGGTTGGTTGACAAGCTGGCTGCTATGTTAGATATGAGCTATACAAAACAAAAAAAAAAAAAACGTCAATCGAAGCGTGAAAGTATTTACGGAAATTCATCATTTTATTTTGGACATACATACGCAAATGCGCGTTGTACTGGCAGCTTTTGAATACAGTTCAAAAAGGTTGCAGATAAAAGAGATGGGTCACAGCCGCAGGTTGTAGCTGAACACAAAAAAAGATGATGCCATAAATAAAGCAACTGACATGTAAAAGTGTTAAGCAAACATTTTAGAATTCGTTGTCTTCAAGTCCCCACTACAAATGCTAGTTGCTAAAGAGTGAGTGGAAGGTCTCATTAATCACTGGTTGCATTCATTTTGCGGTCGGCTTCAAGTGGCCAGTCAACTGGCTATCGTTAACCGCAAGTAGTTTTGGCCTTTTTGTATAGAGATATCCCTTTCACGGACAGCTTTCTATCACTTATCTCCCTATTCCTTTAAATAATCGGACATTTTCATCATTAAAACCTCTCGTTAATACTTGAAGTTCGCATTGTTTTACTGCCGTTTCTTCTTTCCTTCAGTGACATTTTGGTATTACTCTGATACATACACCAGTTGGCAGCTTAGCCTTTGTCCTATTTGTCCTTATGCTACTCATCGCGTTTTTCAATAACTTTTTCCACAACTTCTAACTTGAAATATGTTTGTTTTCCAATCGGCCAACCACGAGGGAAGTTTGATAAGTCAGTGGCTTTGTGAATAATATTTTTTTTGGCAAACAAAAGGTTAAATCTCTTAAATTGTTGGCCTCCTTGTAGCTCGATTATTTAGTGTAAAAATTTGCGAACGATTTTTAAGCTCTAGGACTAAAATCAGCCGCAGAAAATACCCAGCATAAAATACCCCGTACAAAATTCTCTCCGACAAAATTCCCCGCCCAATTGGGGCTCCTGCAATCCGATCTCGCTGTTTACTGTGAATGAATAGGTGTCTTCAAGTCGTGTACCAAAACATGCTAGTACTAAATGGAAACAGCTCACTAGCAATTGAATTAACTCTGACTTAATCCGGATCAACTGCAGTTAATTCCCGAGTTGATGCGGATCAACGCTGCCGTCTGTTTATGCTTTTATATTACCAGAAAAGATAGTTTGGGTAGATGTTACAATCAGAGGTTTCTCGTAATCTCAATGGTCATTGATGTGGCCTGTTTTACCGAAGGCCATATTATTCTGCTGTTTTGGAGGAAGGTGCAAGCAATACCGGATATGAATTTCCTCAGCACAGAGTTATGAGCGATTTAAATTTCTTCCGAAAAAATTATTTAGCAGTGATTTTGGAAGCTGATTATAAGACCTCCAAAGCCTTAGGCCAGGAGAGAAGAGATATATTTGACTTTTTACTGAAAAGAGGAAAAGAGGTTTCTTCAGAGCATTTTAAGCTATGTGTTCGTTCTTAGTTCCTAAAGCAATGAATTTCGTGGATGAAAATAGGTAAAGAGACTGGAGTATACGTATCTTTGGTGATAGCCAAATTGCATTTAAAGTTTTGGTTTAAGTTAAATTATGTTACTCAAGGGTTTTGACATTGAATTACAGAACACATCGTATTATCTGAGATCTTCAGCTAGGCTAGGTGCGCTTCATATCAGACCGAGTGGCATCCGGAGGCCTAATGCAAGCAAAACTCCTGTTGTCCTTAATATCAGAAGGTACCAGTCCTCAATGAGCAGCTGGGACTGTAGCCTGAGGGGCTGCTGACTTTACTCTTGGTTTAAAAACATGACATTGGAATGCTTTGAGGAAAAATTAAAGTTAGTATAATATTTTTGGAAAATTATATTTGAGCTTTATTTCGGTATATCGTAAATCGAATACATTTCCGAAAGATAAGCTAGCGCAGAGAAAAAACTAGAGAAATTGGGTCAGTGGCTGGTTTACTTTGTATTTTATTAAATACTAGCAAATGCCTGGTTTTCCTCGCGACGCCTGATAAGAACATACGAAAATAGTGTTGAAATGCATAAATGGTTTGTAATGTAAACATTATTAGCTTAGGTTGAAAGGGCTAAGGATAATAGCGCTGAGATACCATAACGTATATCTACTAATCACCTTAGATGCTATGTGCACTTATTTCCATCTGTGAGATATCAGAAAGTATTGCAAGGTTTGTCGTAATTCTGAAGTTCCACAGCATGAAAGAGTTTTCCCGTTCAAATGGGGTCATTGCTATTCCTACCATGTTCTTTCTAATTCGTCACACTTCTTCTTGATATGCCGATGACCCGTTGGTGTGCTTAGGATATATAAAAGATGGAGCTTTATTAAGTCAGATAAAAAGTAAATGTTTAGAGGGGTATCTTAATATCTTTATTCCAGCGCCATCAAATGTTTTGGGTCCATTTGTTTGCAGAAGTACTTCTTATCATAAGGTTAATACTTGTTTATCCAGGTCGTACGATAAAAACGGATTCTCTAAATATCTCGACTCCAGCGTCCTCTGTCGGCACCATTTTTTGCAAACGTATATTTTATGACGCAGAGTATCCGACGTCGTTCGGGGTAAACAAATAAAAATACATATTAAACAGTAAGAGAGATTTTCAGTTTACCATAAGTTAAAAGAGACGTTAGCTTTTTTCGTATTTAATTTGGGCCTCCTTATGAATAATACTTTTATTTTTTGCGGTGTAGAAGCATAAATACTAATCGGAAATCCCACTCTTGAGCATCTGACATATAATCACATGTATAACCAAAGCCTCAGAGTATACTGAAGGCTTTTAAATTAAAATGAAATGTCTGTGAGAACAAATAAGAAACACATCTTCTTTTGCCGCATCTAGCAATAATTATTGCTGCAACTATATTGGTAATAATTTTATTTACTACCAATCTTGTTTAATTATTAAGGTTAGGTGGATCAATGTACCTAACACATGCGTTATGGGAGGCGCTACGACTTCTTGCAAACTCTCATCCCTTTTTAGTTTACAATAGAACATTCTGCTGTCTATTTCAAAGTCATGTGAGTTAGGGGTCCGAAGATGTGGCAAATGTAAAATTTCACGGCTATGGAATGTGCCGCACCCTTTTGTACAAACTCGTTTATAGTTACCTCACTAGAAGCGCATACTTTAGTTATGACTTCACACCAAATTTCAAAGTCATGTGACTTACGGCTCTGAAGTTATTTTGTTAGAGAGTGTTGTTTGACAATGATTTTGAGATACGATATTTAGTCATAATATCGTCGATATAGTCCAGCAAAAACTACTGCTAAGGACATCAATGCAGATATTTGAGTGATCTCTGAAACAACTCTACCAAAAACAGCATCTAAATTTAATCATATCTGAAATTTGTCAAAGAAAACCAAGTTCCTTTCCCTATGGGGTATTTGAAAACCTCTCCACTAAATTAAATATTATCTATACGCATATTGCATATCCTTTTCAATTGTTCCCGTTTTAGTGTTTGTTCCTGTGTGTCATCTACTTTTCCGTACTAGCCCAATATCCTTTCTATTTCTCCGTTCTTTACACCCTGCCTCGCTGGACATCGTTCATTGTGATATGTCTGTCGACGCGTATCTTTATGATGGATTAGACGTTAAGGCTTAGCTCAGTTGCTGGTCATGGATGACAAGCGATTTTCCTAATTTTTATTTTTTTTTGGGTTTATTTACCTAAGTTTTTGATTGAATGCCATGTGGTTGTCGAAAACGGACGAAAGTGTGCGCGTATGCATGTAAATAAATTTTTTGACTAGCATTGTGGTTTTACTGAACACAGAAAAATGAAAGCAAGAAGAAAGGGGCAATGGAAAAAAACTTGAAAATTTGGCAAAGTAATGACTGGTAGTGGGTGTGTTTTTATGTAGTGACTAGCTATTAAAGCTCTTAATAGCTGGATGCTTAATACTGTGAATGCTCTAAAAAGTGTTAAAGGCAAGTCATTAAATAGTTGATGTTATAATCATTTTCAAATTAAGCGAAACCTTTTTTAAATTAAATGAAACCTTTCTCAGGTTAAGCGAAACTTTTTTCAAATTAAATGAAACAGTCCTAAATTAAGTTTAAAAAATTATTGAATTAAGAAACAGGAGATCAACTTAATCTTAACTTGCTAGCCGAGGTGCATTTTCCTCACTGTTTGCCACTGAGTACAACCAGAACAATCCACACGCAGACTGGGATAAAACGCCCATGCGCAAAGGATTGGAGAATCGCCAAAGGTTTGTGCGACGAGGATAGAATAAGATTGGCTATATCTACCTCAGCGTCTTTCAAAGCACCTGGAGCAGATGGCATTTTCCCAGCTCATCCCCAGAAGGGATTTTTCCGCTTAGTACCCTTCTTGATACCACTTTTCAGAGCATGTTTCGCGTGGGGGTCCCTTCCACTACAATGGCAGGGGGTGAAGGTCCGCTACATCCCAAAGGTGGGGGAAAACCAGCAGACCAACCAATGTCATACCGACCTATTAGTTTTACTTACTTCCTACTAAAAACAATGGAAAGAATCGTAGACAGGCATATCAGGGATAGTATCCTCACCACAAACTCTTTGTACAGACACCAATATGCTTATCTTCCAGAAAGATCCACTATGCACGCTCTTCAGAATCTAACAAGGAAAATTGAAAAGGCCCTGGAGGACAAAGAGGTTTCATGGATGTGGAGGGCGCTTTCGACAACACGGAACACTCTCTGCTAGACAATTGCGTCCGGCGCAGAGGGGTTGATCAAATCACATGTCGCTGGATGCCAAACGTCCTTAAATCCAGAGCCATTACATCCACTCTTGGACAGGAAAGGGACAGTTTTTTAGCTACGAAAGGTTGCCCGCAAGGGGGAGTGATCTCCTCTCTGCTTTGGTCCATCGTAGTAGATGCACTACTCAGCCTTCTTAGCGAAAAAGGCTTCGACGTTCAGGACTATGCGGATGACATTGTCATCCTAATCAGAGGTAGGTTCGAATATACCATCTCTAACCTCGTACAGAACGCTCTGAACATAGTTGCCAATTGGTGTAGTAAAAATGGGTTAAACGTTAACCCGAAGAAGATTAGCGTAGTATTGAACCATTCCTGCAAGGTGGAATATACACTTCTCCAAAGAAGTCAAATATCTAGGAGTTATCCTTGATGGCAAGATCTCATGGAATCCACATCTAGATAAAACTATTCAAAGACCAGGGCCCCTATCTGGACCTGTCGGAAACTTATGGGACGGAACTGGGGCATCAGACCTAAACTGGCGAGGTGGATGTATGATGCCGTCTCCAAAGCCATTCTCACCTACGATGCACCCGTCTGGTGGAATAAGGCGGAAGTGAAGGCCACACAGACCAAGCTCAGCAAACTACAGAGACTGGCCTGGAACAACAGCAACGGCGGCTTTCGAGGTGCTGCTTGACCTGCGTCCCCTACACATTGTAATCAAGAAAGAGGCTCGGTTTATAGCAAGACTCATCTCAGGGGACAGTGTAGAGGACAAGAAGTATGTACACCCTTCCACCCTCAGGGTTATCGAAAAAGAAGATGGGTTGCGCGTAAGCCATGTGGGCGTGTGCCTTCCGAGGTTTAACTTCTCACCTAAACCCCGGAAGGACAGCTACATCTGGTATACTGACGGCTCATAACAGACCACGACGTCGGAGCAGGAGTCTACGGTATACAAGGCAGACTGCTCCTTTTCACCAGCACGGGGCAGGGTAACTCTGTCTTTCAGGCCGAGGTTCACGCCATTGAACTTTGTCTGCAGTTTGCTGAACCGGTCTGCCATGGAGCTCCGTTAGGCGCAACTATTATATCTGGATGAAGAACGAAGCACAACATTACTGGACAAATACGGAAGGTAACAGAACAGAAGAGAGAAAAAAAGATTTTATTAGAAGCCTTTTCCAGGCAGAATACACTCGGAGGTTTGCTATTGCCTGCCGAGGGGCGATCGCTATAAAGAAAATAACTTTTTCTTTGATGTTTCTTTGACCAGGGATCGAACCCACGGCCTCCATAATGCAGATATATTTCGAGGATATGCCTATGCTGAGGCATTCCCTGCCACAAATTTCGATGCCATGGTTCTCCGCTATGAAGATGGTGGCCCAAATATGCCAGCTCCAGTTTTTGCATTTTTCACCTTAGATTCTCTGTGTTATGTTAACATAGATGATTTGTTATAGTAACATTTAGAACCATTAACCCTTCGAAACCTTGCATACTTGCAATTTTATTTAAACGAATTCTTTTCTAAATTTATTTTCAGATTAAAGCGAATGGTAATTAATACTCATTCCATATGCAAATATTTTATTTGGACACATACAATTTTTCACTCTATTACACCCAACCGGTGAGCATATTAACCAATTTTTACTCTCCGATAGTCAACTGAAAATGACATACATATGCACACAAATTTGTGCCTAATAAAAAATAAAATAAAATCTAAAAAATTTTAGTCACCTTTGTACTATTATTTACATACATATATATGCACATACATGCATGGGCAGATATCTGCTAGTGCAATATATGCGTGCTCATATACATACATACATATGTACATACATGTGTATGTACCCACATCTATTTATTAGAGTTGGGTATATTTAGAACGAACGCTGCGCATCAAATCAAATGAGTTTGGGGCTTAAACTTCCGGTTCGTGGCACAATGAAATCAGTAACGACAGCAACAAAGAAAGCGGCAGCAACAAAAAATACCGTAACAAAAAAACAATAATGGCTTAAACAAAAATAAATGCAAACTGAACGACATTAATGACAACACGATTCAGTGAGCACACAGTGCTGCTCCACTTCATCAATGTTTGTAAAGTTCCAGAGGTAAAATTTTCAGCTCTATGAATCTATCTATCTATGTGCAGTGCACAAACGTATTAGCCATCTGGATGAGTTTGGTAGCAATACTCGGCATACAACAATAATAATAACTATACACGTATGCAAGTTTACTTCCGGTTAATAAATTTAAATAGCAACTGATGGTGTCGGAGGTGGTAGTCGAGTTCTCGTATTTATAACCCAACGCAAATTAGTAACATATGTATGTATGTACCCGTATTTCTTTACTAACTCTCTTTTCTGCTTACATTTGCACTTCAGTGAGTTACTCTTTTTCCGCATAAATGCTGCTAAAGTTGCGTTTGTTCTATTCTAAATATATTTATGTATAATGTATAGCTGTTATTTACTTTGATGACATTTTTTTTTGTTTTTTGAAAATTTTCCCGGTAAATGAGCACAATAAAGAGTTATTCACCTGAAATAAAACAAAAATTGGAAAATTAGTGTTATTTTTAGGAAACGTATGTACGTACAATTTGACATAGACATATCCATATACTCTCATTACTAAATAATTACACTGGTCAACAGTGGTCTTGGGGCAGAAGAGCTGTAATTCTTTTCTATCTTAGGATTTTATACCGATTAAAAATCGACGGTTGAATGGAAGATGGACCCCTTTCGGCAGCCCTTTTTAAGAACACCCTATTTCAGAATTTGATTGAAGAACGCTCTATTTCAGAATCCGATACGAAAACGCTTTATCTCAACATATTTTCAATATATTTTCAGTTGGCATAGGGCGTTTTTGCATCAAATTCTGAAATAGGGCCCTCTTGAATTGTTTTCTTAGGTAGGCATTTGAAAAAGATTTTCTAACGAAGCGGTCTTAGCGTACTTCTTTTTGCCTTTTAGCAAATAGTTTTCTAAACATTTAATTAAATAAATAAAAATCTTTTTAAAACAATTAAAACTAAAAATTAAAAGGAAATTTAATTACAGAACTAAAACTAAATAAAAAGTTTCTAAAAATTAGATGAAGTTAAAAAATATTTTTATTTTTAAAACAGTAAAATCTAGAAATTAAAAAAAAATTGTTTCAAAAGTAGAAAAAAATTAACAGTTCCTAAAAATTAAACATAATTAATTTAAACAAAAAACTAAAAATTACATTTAATAAAAAATATAAAGTTTTGAAAATTAAATTAAATTAATATAGTTACTTTTTAAGACAATAAAATCTAAAATCTAAATTAAAAAGAAAAAAAAACACATAAAACAATTTTCCAAAAATTAAATGAAATTAAAAAAATATATGCAAATTTTCCATTTTGAAACCATATAATCTAAAAATAAAAAAAATTAAGTAAAAATATTCCCTACGCGAGTAATCGAACCTCAGATCTCTCGAATCGAACGCCAGTGCTTTGCTCATTTGGCCAATGCGACTGTTGGAGCACCGCAAGTAAATTATATACATCTCCACTTGGAAAACGCTCAAGTACTTTTTGTCAAAAGAGCTTTACAACATGAAAGTTGGTAAGCGAGCCTTTTTTGAAGGCTTTCCTGCCAGAATAAACAAAATCTTAGCCAGAATTGCTGTGTAAGTTTAATAATGCCGCTAGTTTGGAGTGAAAAGTTGCTAAGTCCACTTTTTCTAAAAAATACATATCGGTGTAAAAAGCAAGAAGAAGTCAAAAAATACATCGTTGCTTAAAAGATCGAACTAACTGTTTTATTTCTAACCGTTTCAATTCAATGATAAGCAAATCTGCTAAATCCCAAAGAATACCAAAAATTTTTATCAGCGTTGCGGAATTTCATTGGTATTGAGTGGTTTTAGCTTGGCAGTATTAAAATTTTTGCAAAATAAGTGCTTGGAAAAAAGGAGTTTGAAAGGTTTCTATTCTCTGCTGTAAAATTTAAAAAACTCGACTTAGTAACTTTTCGCTCTAAGTTAGCGCGATGTATTTCATACTTAGGTTCGCTCAACTTAAAACGCTTTTGTTCTTTTAAATTTCAAAATTGCTTTTGCTAACTTTGATTGAAAACTACGCTTAATCAATAGCTCAGCAATAACAACAAGAATAACTAAATGTTTGCAATATTTAATAAATATAAACACCGGTAGCTGAACGACTAAAGCCGCATGACATTCGAAATCTCATTTTCCACTATTTCACTTTCAGTTGATTCGTAATTCATCATTGTTGTGGAAAATTTGTTTGCGCTCATAATAACCAATAAAAGCTGAAGGATCAGACAACTTGCAATGCGAAGAGAAATTTTTATTATTTTTATTTTATTTTGCACAAAAGTAGACTAATAGTAAATACAGCAGATAACAATAATAACAACAGAATTAAGAGCAAATATTATAAAAAAGTAAATGCTTGTTAATAAATATGTAGTAGTGGCACTACCATGCTAGTAGTAACCACGAAGGTAGGCTGCATGTTGCAAGCTCTCTGCATACCTGCTACAACCAGCCATTCAGTCAGTCATTCTCATTCATTCATTTTTATTTAGCTACTGTTACGTTTGTTATTTGCTGCCATTGCTTGTTGTTGTTGTTGTTGTTGTGGTTTCTAATGTTGTTGTGTTAACAATAGCATAAATCTCTTGAAATGTCCACTTCAATCCGTTCCAGCTGTGTGCATTTATATACATATATATATGTGGATGTGTGTATGTATGCAATTGTGCGTTTGCATGGTTGTGTGCAGCATCAGATGCGAGTTCATTCGTTCGGGTCAGCTATTGAGTGGCAACGCTGGCATAGTTGTTGTTGCAACACCATGGCAACGCGAAAATAACAACTACAATAACCCACAAATAACAAGTGTACCGAATGACAATAATAATGGCGGGGGGGCCAGGGAGGATTTTGGGAATACGAGAAAAATTGCCGCTAGCAGTCTGTTGTCCATTGCTGACCAGGTCCAACATCAGCCATCGCTGCTGTACTCAGTGCTTTTGCTTTCGCCCCGGTACGGTTGAAATGGCAGCAGTTTGCCAAATTCGTGCATCCAACAGAGAAACGATTGCGGCGGCAGTGGCAGGCTTATGGCAACTAAGTGGAGATTCATGGCTGCAGTGTAG
This sequence comes from Rhagoletis zephyria, assembly GCF_001687245.7. NCBI lineage: Eukaryota > Metazoa > Arthropoda > Insecta > Diptera > Tephritidae > Rhagoletis > Rhagoletis zephyria. The sequence continues at coordinate 13,639 of NW_016170645.1, forward strand.
CTTTCCATTGAATCTTTTAGCTTTCATTTGTAAAAATACCAGAAAAAAATCTGTAAATTTTTGTGTCCACTTGCCACACTTGCAGCTTGCACTTTTTTCCTTTATATTTGCGTTCAGGTGCATGTGATTGTCATGCGATTGGCTGCGGCCATCGATATGCGATCAATTCGTTGGGGGTTGAGTTGATTGGATAGCCGTTTGCCCGCATAAGTAAATATGTTTGTTGTTTGATATTTTTTTTCCTTCCATCGTTATGTGCATTTCTACTGTGCATTGTGGCATTTAATTCTTTTCATTACAGTTCACTGAGTATTTGGGTGCCACCAGTATAAACGCAAGAAATACTTGCGAGAAATCCTGAAGATAAAAATACTGATCTCTTGCACTTACATATATCGAAAGTCTAAATGGCTTTAATATAAATCTTAGGCAAGTTCCTAGAATTTTAACATGAGGGGATCGGCCAGGTTTGTTTCTTACTTTTTGATGTTTTACTTTCGAATTGTAATCTTATATTTCCAATAGACATAACCTGCAGTTCACGCTTGATGGAAATGAACTATTAGCCAGAGAGCATTTTTGGCGTACGCTCTGCGCCGTAGCTGCGAACTGGAAAGCTAAAAAACTTCGCACAAAATGGGAAAAATCTACTTGGAAAAGTTTCCGCTGCAGCTCGAAGGCACACATAAATCTTGCGAAGCTCCAATAAGGTGCCTAGTCATATGCTCAAAGGTATCGCCGAGTGAACAAGCGGTAACCTCGAAACGTCTGAATTTCTCATGCAGACTCACTTCCCTGCTTAATTTAAACCAAAATGATTAAGTTATCTCTGCCCGTTCAGGAGATATGGCCAATCAAAGAAATGATTATGTTTTAAATTCGCGATTTTTCGCAAAGCAAGAGGATTATTGCAAAATAAAGTATAGGGAAAAAAATATTACCTGGACCTCTACCAAAGTACGAACCTATCTTTGTTATCCGAAAGAAAAGGTTTTTGAGTGGCCCACTTGACGTATTTTGATGTAATTTGAATTTAAATTTTTTATTTATTTCTTAAATTTTTTTATCAGTCACTGCTTTACTAAACAATTAATATCTCAGGCCCTATACCGAGACACCCTTTAAAAATTAGTCAGTTAAATCTTTGATATTTACTCTATCACATATATTTTTTGCAGATTTTTAAAAACCTGCAAACATGTTTTTCTTAGCAACTTCCTAAATTGTTCATTAACAAACGTATGGAAAAGTGGACTTAAAAAAATTAAAAATCTTTTATAAATCTCTGACTCTTCACAGAGCCAGCACGATAAGAAGCGTTCAGATTCGCTTTTGATTTGGCAGTTATCAAGATCACACTTCATATTGAAAGATTTAATAACACTTATGTTAATAAAAAGACAAGCAAAATAAGTTTAACACAACACACACAACAATTCAGGAGCTGATGTATTTAGCTTAAAAATATATGTAGCGAACAGTTTGAGTATCACTGTAATGTGACACTTAATAAACGCAGCGCAAACAGCTGTGACAAGAAATACTAAACGAAGTAAACAAAAAGAGCAAAAAGAAATGTGCAAAAATAGAAACGATCTCAGTTAACTACAAAGGAATAACAACAACAATGATAACAAGAAATGACTCGGCAAGATTAGATGTAAGCTAGTGAAATTTAATTAAATTTAATAAAAACCACAAAAATCACAAAACTTTCACTTAGCTTCGGTTATTATCACACTAAGATGCTCGTAGGCACTTTTTATAGCAACTTTTACTCAAAATTAGCACAATAAACTTTGCAAAATACAAAGACCAATCAAGGCACAAATAAGTAGAACTTCACAGCTTGACGTTTGCGTCTAAAAAAATTAGTACTTTTTTATTGACAA
>NW_016170647.1:0-2146 GCF_001687245.7 Rhagoletis zephyria
GAGAACGGTTGGCCGATTTGGAAAATTTTTTTTTTAGTTGTTCGTAATTCCCTGGAGAAGGATTTTATGAAAGAAAACCTTCCGGGAAAGACGGGAAATTGGAAAAATCGAAAATTGATTTTTATGTATGGAATTTTTCGTGCAATTCCTTTGAAATGTCTTTAAAATAGAAAAATAGAAAATTCTCAGTGGAAAACTCGGAAAAAATCCGGAAGAACGCGAAACATTTGAATTTGTTCGACGAAATTTTGCATTTTATCACATGATTGGATGATTTTGGACGATGTAAAGGTGGAAAATTCGCTGTGAAGCTTGGAAAATTTCGGATAATTGTCAAATTCATTGTGAGCATGAATCAAAAAAAAGCGATTTTTTAACAATTTCACCACGTTTTCCTCAAAATCTGGAGCTTATGCAAACTTTATATTTACGGATTCGTAATCAGCACAAAAAGTCTATCAAAAACAGCTTTAACATTTGCCACATTAAAATCGGTATTGCCCTGTGTTACCGACACTAATTATATAAACAGAACGGGGTTCTTTTTATAAGAGGTGATCTCGCGAACGGCTGTACCGAAATTTGGATATCTACTGCAGACTTTCGATATAACAAGTGAGTGGCATCACCCATACATATCGAATTTTTCATAGCGTATATGTCTGGAAATATATATAGTAGTGTCCTAGAAATTGGTAATAGAGATTTTTGGGCTTCTGGAAAAGGGGGCGTGGCGCTTTCCAAACAATTGAAACTTTTATCTATCTGTAAATATATGTATACACCCAGAATACAGTGTTTTTTTTCTTTTTCATAATACATTTTTTTGTTAATTTTTTATAGAAATATAGTTCATTTTGCATCAAATGGCACCAAATTTTGGGTATCCAGTTTTGTAGTTCACTCATGATAAGTATCATAAAGTGCAAGTTTTAAATGGCTGTAAGTTACCGTTACTTTTTGAGAATATTTTTTCGCTGATGATGTTGCGCATTTTCTCCGTATAACAAATGCGAAATAGTTTTTTTTGGTATGGGCAAAAATGTCGAAAAGAGTCAGTATGTAAAAGACTTATTCTGGTGGGTGGACTCCTCCTAAACGACCGAAACGATTTTATGCTGAAATGTTGTATTTGTAATTTTTAGAGCTTCACGAAAACGTTTATTACACGAGAACTAATGAAGCGATTTAAAATAAAAGTATGGCGTTTCAAAGAAAAAATTCTAAACCTATCGACAGATTCATTTTTGTAAGTAATCAATTCGGTTTCTGTCGTAAAAACAACGATAAATATTGTCTTATTTTGGGGTAAATTTTGAGCCTTTAAAGTGCTCTAGCAACTTATCGTTGGCAGATATAACTTTCATTTTCGGGATATAGATTCTTTGGAGCAGTGGAAATATTATCGTGTACAAATTTTATATAAATTCAACAAATATTGAGCACTTTAAGGCAAAAAATTGTTTAAAAAATTTGCGAATTTTTTCCATTACCAAAATGCTCGAAAACCGCTCGAATGATTTTCTTTGTGTGTTCTCTAATCAAAAACTCAAGAGTTTTCCTTTCGTTTGGTATATGGGAAGTATTGGTTGATATCTTCTTTATATGTTTATTTTATTCAAATATATGGGCATAAATAATTTTCCATACAAAATCACTTCGTCATCGTTTTGCAAACACGTGCATGCATTGGAAGTGAGAGGACACAAAAAGTACCCAACAAGCAAAATAAACTTAAAGAAAGTTTTTTTTAAGTTTTCAATTATAAACATTAAGCTTACAAAACGTTGATTTTTTGTTTATAAAACGCTTGAAAGTAAGCGTAATATAATCGAAAAGGAACATTGGTTATAAGCGTAGAAATATAAACTTGTAATAAATGTTCAAAAGAAAGCTTTTTATAAGCGTAAAAGTGTAAACTTATAATAAAGGTTCAAAAAAAGTTTTTTATAAGCGTATGAATATAAACTTACTAAAAAATTTTCAAAAGAAAGCTTTTTATAAACATTTTTCTATCCCTTTATTTAAAGATATTTCATTAAAAACTCATACATAGATTGCTTAACATCTAGAAACTAAACGAAATGCGAATTTTCGGCGGACTCATCTACAGTCGCGAAAATATAAATAGGGAATAGACATTTTA
>NW_016170647.1:14588-15526 GCF_001687245.7 Rhagoletis zephyria
TTTTGTTTTGTTGGCGTACGTTGTAATGATCTCATGATCTCATGTTTTTATGTTCTTGTTTTTGTCTGTCAAACTAAAATTTCACTACATCCTCCAGGGAGCAAGAGGCCCTCCCTAAAGTGTCCCGGTTTGGCAACAGAGATATCTGGCTGCCCTACTGTAGACCCATGGTCTACGTGTCAAATAAAAGTAAACTGAATCAAAAGTTAGGTACATATTTTTTTTCTTCATGCCAATTTGATCTAAATTTACTGGGCTAAAAATAAACTTATCAAAACCTAGAAAATTGTAATTTTACGTGGGAAAAACCTCAACGCATTTAAAAGAACTTTAACTAGAACAAACAATTAATCTTTGATTTTCATACTTCTTTAACATTGCTTAAAGAATAATAACCTAATAATAATAGATTGGCGCTTACACGTATGGGCATATCCCAAAAAAACTTCCCTTTTTGTCGCGTCCGTACCGTTTTTTTTTTTTGCTTGTATCTTTGTACTTAACTGTTAATATTTTCAAAAATTTGTGTTGAATATAGCACCTTCCCAGTGTCTTGTAACAGTTGTGATATACATACGATCTTTGAGTTTCCTTCGATTCCTGTATTTCCATGAGAAGGCGTTTTTCATGGCAGAAATACACTCGGATGTTTGCCATTCCCTGCCGAGGGGCGACCACTGTTAAGAAAATACCTTTTTTCTATATTTTTTTACGATTGACCAGGGATTGAACCCCGGCCCTGTAAAGTGGTAGCGAGCACTGCTGACCACTACATCACAGCGGCCGTCACCTAGTAATATGCCTATAATTATAATTCGTTCCGTAAAAAAAACGTTAAAAAAATGTAAATCAACTCAAGCAATGGATTGTGCGCTGTTTTGATAACGATCTTGACACACGTTTAATGGACTGAAATTTGAAGGCATGCACTTGGAATG
>NW_016170648.1:0-15526 GCF_001687245.7 Rhagoletis zephyria
TTTTCATCACTTTTTCCTCTCAACTCGACTTCCACTTGTTTTTTTTTTTGGTTTTTATCCCTTTTTTAATTTTAGTTTTTAGCGCATTTAATTTAATGAAAAAAAAACTTTTTTTGCCGCTTCATTTTTCTCTGAACTTTTTTGATTGTCTCATCTCGTAAGCTATGTTTTTTTTGTTGCTCGTTGTTTCATTAAGCCAGTAATTGTGGCATTATTCTTTGAATGACAATGAGCAATCTGTCCATCGACCATCAGCATTTATCTCTGCATTACAATTGTAATTGTCGTACTTGGACTCAATGCATTCAAATGTAATAATTTTGATTACGCAGTGAACAACCATTTTAGGGACTCACCCAAACTATAGGCTCAGTTAGTCTATACTTAATTTACGTAACGTAACCTCAGCCAACGCAATATATTTTTGTCTAGGAATGTTTTGATTTGGCTTATAGGCGGCAAAGTGACAAAGCTGCAAAGGAAAACATAAAAACTAAATATTTTCGCTTGTGGCTAAGTTGACGTGTTGAATATATCATTGACGATTTCAGACGAAAGTTAAGTTAAGTCTAGACTAACTAAGCTTTTATGCTGAAAAAACCGATTTGATTACTTAGCTTGGCTTGTTCGTACAATTTCTCATATACCATTAGTTGATCCTTAGTGTTGCCAATCAAGTTTCCCCGGGAAGATCAGTCCGTCTGTTAACGCAGAGTTCGTCTATCATATTCTCTTACTATCTGCCACAAAGCAGTTACTGCTTTAATGTAGCCATTACTTCATAGAGTAAGATCCCCTTTGTTGTTGTTGTTGTTGTAGCGGCACTACTAAGCCCCGCCATTTCGGGTCTACGTTCAATCATTGTCGTCGAGCTCAACTAACGGGAGGCCCAGGAAAGGAGCTGTTTCAATGGGTTCGGACCAGAGGGAGAGGGGTGTTAGTTGAGTCGGATTGAGCTGGCATGTAAAGAGGTGGTTGGTGTCGTGGGGGGACTCTCCACATGCCGGGCGCTCATTGGGGATATTGGGGTCGAGTCTGGACAGGTAGCTGTTAAGGCGGCTACAGTATCCAGACCGTAATTGAGCCAAGGTAACGCGGGTCTCTCGTGGCAGTTGAAGCTCCGTCTCTTCCACAGGTGGTGATTGGGCTCGTATTACGGCATTCATAGGTCGAGAGTCGAGGTACGTGGTAACTGACTCTCTATGAATGTCGTTTATGGCTTGTCTGTATGTCGTCGGGTCCAAAGGTTGGTCTATGTACTGTTGGACTGCGTCCTTGTACACGAATAGGTGCCTCTGACGTGCCTGGGCGGAGGCTCCTCCTGTAGTAGTAAGATCCCCATTCGTCCCCCTGCTTTATTTGCAGCATAGATCTCGGTTTAGTCCTGGAGTTTATATGGTTCTAGCCTCAGGTCTGGAAAAAATACACTCCTGCATTTAGCATTCACCTATTTTAGACAAGTCCGTAAGGAATGTTAGATGTCATGATTGGATCGGATAACCTTCTTCGACTCGTTTTACTTTGGCTTGAGGAACGTCATACTTACTATGTCTTCACGAAAATTTAATGACCATAGGGTCAACTATCCGGTAACCAGTTTCTTCATCAAACTCTTCGCAACTGACTTCATAGGATACAGATTAAGAATTTTGTCTATTGAAAAAGTAAAAGTATCTCGAAATATATTCAATAAGAACGAGGCGAGGCTTACAGGTCTTCAGGTCTTGTTGTATAATTGGCTGCTTTTAGCTGATTTCGGTATGTCGGTAAGCCTTACTACTCTCCAAATCTTTGAAGCCTAATTAAACCGCAAGCTTCAACACATTACATATCTCCCTTTTTGCAGAATACTTTATTTCAACAATTTAATAAACAAAATACTTGCTAGACATTTATGATTGCTGATTTTATATGTGGTCGTAATTGCAATCAATAAATTTTGCGCATCGCCCAGAGCGATAACCTCTTTTTCTATAGAAAAATCTAATACATACAAATATGCATAAATGTTTACAAAAAATATTTATTAACAAAGAGACTACATAAATATATTAAGTAAGTTGTTGCTTATCACATTTTCACGTTCAAGGTCGTTGCGATGGCCTTTCGAAATCTTTCTCGTTAACTTAATATTAACAAAATTCGTTTTAGCCATTAGCTTTTTAGCTGCGAACAATGAAACTTTTTTCAATGCTATCTAAATACTGTAGTTATGCATGTTTGTATGTACATAAATATAAAAGTAGAAAGCAAAACCGCAGAGTTGCTCGCTCAGCTTATTCACAAATTTTGTTGTCTGCTTTTGGCAGCAAATATTTGCTGGAATAAATTTACTTGCAGGAAGTAAAGCTAGTCGCTGCAATTGGCTACCGAACAAAGTTTTTCCGATGGCCTGCTTAACACATAAGTACACAGGTAGCAAATGTTAAATGTCAGCAATGAAATAACTAATTTATTTTGGCGCAGGATTTGGTGGTTCAATTATTTACGAATGGGGCGATTGAACTGTGAGTTTGTCATTACTCGTACATACTTACATTTGAATGTATGCGCGAGCATGAGTATATATGTATGTGCAAACATTTTTTTGACAGCTCATTTCGACTTAAAGTTGTAAGCCTGAAGAAAGCGCTGGCCTAGTTATACAAAGTTAAATTTCCTCTAGAAACGACCATATCGCAAAGCTAGATCTTAAGAGCTATCAACACAAAAAAGAAATAAGGCGATTTTTTTTGCATAAATCAATTCATAGGCCTTACATCCAAATAATGGAAATATTTTTTTTCTTCATGGTTATATATGTCCATTAACGACGTTATTTATGTATATTTTCCAAACCAAATTTCTCTTATATTTTTATAAAAGTAGTTCATTCTACAGCTTAAAACCACAAGAACAATTTTTTTTTTTAACTTCATACAGAACTCGGGGGGAAAATGCAAGAAATTTTCATCGAAATTTTTATCTAATCAATTCGATTTCTTAGAAAAATTTTGAGTAGGCAGTTTTGGAGCCCATCAAATTTTTATATAATAAAGTACAAGTTTCAAGTCGCTAAAAATTACCATTGATTTTTGAGAATTTTTGTCGCGGACGGTAATTAATTTAAGTTGCCATAAAAGTGTCGCACTGTGAAATTGATAGGAACTTTATTTACCGGTTACAAAATTTTTGTTTTCAATGCAGTGCTTCTATTCAAAAATTTAAAATGCTAAAGGGCTGTTTCCAGCACTCAAAAAAACCCTAAAATTCATACAAAATGGCGCACAAGAAATGGAAAAGAAATTTTCTTTTCACAAAATTTCAAAAATCCGTTTACAGCTCTCAAGAAAAAAATGCTCGTATATTTATTTCTTCAAAAGAATTTACAGCCAAAGCAAAGTGCCTTTTCGAGCAACAGAAATAATGAAAAGTATTTCTTGTGATTTTTCTTAAGACCTGGATTCTAGCATAACATGGAAAACCAAAAACGACTCTTTTTGAAAAAATCGTGTTATTTTTTTCTTACTGTACAAAAATAATAAGTTCGTTTATACGGCTTGCAAAAATCGAAAAATGCTTGACCGCTTTGAAATATTTTTTTGCTTTGCTAGCCATAATACCCGGATGGTATAAAAAAAAAGAAAAAAAAATTAGTGACTTGCCAGCATTTTGAAATTTTCAGTTTCAGTAAATTGATAAGAAGATAAAGTAAAGATTACAGAATGGGTGTCAAAAAAAAAAAACGTTTAAAAAGGCCTACATCCCAAGATATTTTTGGGGAGGGTTGCCACTTTTTTGAAAAATCTAATTGACCTACATAAGTATATCTCAATATTAAGAAGTGTTATCAGGTAATGTGCTCCAAACTAAGTAACGTTGTACGAACGTAGTATAGTACCTCTGGTACTCCCTACAGGCTGTAAACGAGGTCAAAGACCTTAGTGTAACCTTAAATGCCTCGTTTTTTATTAAATAACCACATCAATTTTATCATATATGAGTCATATGCTGCGTTGGGCTTTGTTCGTCGAAATAATGCTAACTTCATAGATCCCTATATTGGGAAATTAATCTATACATCATTTGTACGTCCCACAGCTTGAAAATGCTGCAGATAGCATACACCATATCGTTCAGTTTATTGAACAATTCTTCCACAGTGAAAATTTTCTCGTTAGTAAGTAGATATAAAAATTTAAATTATGGTAATTTTAATCGGATAAACTTTAATATCTCGGCGAGAAATAATCGGAATTAAATAAAGAAAATTTTTAAAGGAATTCTAATGCCGGATTCGGAATGAACGCTAAAAAATTCCTAGGAACATTTGCTAGTACTACTTAAGTATTCAGTACGCAAAGCAAAACAGTTACACAGCTCATAAAATTTCCCATTAAAAAAAAAAATAATGATTAGCTCATTTAAACTACAACTATTTAATATTGATTCGGCTAAATTTAGACACACAAGTTACATTAACACATTATACACAGTATATGTTTGTATATGCAAAGAATTAATTACTGATGTGGATAACACTAATAAAGCTCATATGAATGTCGCTAAATTAAGTACTATCTCAACCGCTATTTATAGCTTTTTATGTACATATGTATGTATGTACTCACTGCTTTTATGAAAACCTATCGCAAACCCGAAAGCTTCTGATGACAATTTAGTGCCCATTTTCCATTATATTTATTCATAAATTTTCCTCATGAACTTATGACAGGTCTGCAGCAGCATATTGACAATTTATTGCGCTACTAATTGCAAAATACGTGGTCTAATCGCATAAGTGAATGACTTTGACTAAATGCCTTAATAATATAGAATTAATGTTGTAGAAATGTTGCAGGTTTCGAACAAACAGATGCTTTTCGTCGTGTCTATGCAATTTGTTTGCTTCATTAACGTTATTGTGCAAAAAAAAATGGATCATACTAAATATGAGGCGATAACAAATTACTAATTTCAGTTGCAGTATAAGTATTGGAAATGCGTCCCTGTGCTGCACATAAACATTAAGGTGACACACCGAAAAAGTTGTTGTTTGCAAAAGGGAGTCATACAATATTTTATGTAATAGCTCAACTCAGTCCCTAAAGTTGTGTCCTGTGGCTCATACAGATAGTTTGCTGGAATTTAAGGCATTTTTATGTTAGACTTGTTATTGTCAGGCTTATATTATAAGAAAAAGATGCAAATTAAATTCATCCATTTTAAACACTTTACTTATTATATAAGGGCGAAGGTGAAAGGGAATATGTACATAGATGAAGATGAGCAAGAGGATACAAATAAAAGTAAAGATGAATATAAGAGGAAGAAAGATTAAAATAAAGGTATATAGTTATAAAGAAAATGATATAGATAGAGACACAGAGACTCAACTATTTCGTGATTTAAGAATTTTTCGGGATTTTCGGAACTTATCGATATAATCGATATTTTTATCGGGTTTGTTATCGATATTTTAACGATTTAGTTATCAACATTTTTATCGATAGTTTTTATCGATTTTGTTATCAACATTTTTATCGATATTTTTATCGATTTTGCTATCGATATTTTTTATCGAATTTGTTATCGATATTTTTATTGGTTGTCTTTTCGATATTTTATCGATGTTACTATCGATTTTATTATTTATACACATCACTTCCCATAAGATCACATGAAATCACACATTGCATCGCATTACCTGACATCACATCATATACACATATGTAAGTAAATATGTATTTACACTAGGGTGGTCCAAAATGCATGTGAAAAAGTAAAGTCGGAATTTTTATGCTCTCACCCACTAGGATTGTTCTATACCGAAAAAATATACCCCAATTTTTCTATTTTGAAATCAAAAAATATTTAGAGGTCGCTCAAAGCGCTCAAAGTTTTTCATGTTCATGTTTTCAGTGTTATTTACGAAGAAGAAAATTTTTCCCGTATACGAGTATTTAAAATTTTTGGTAAATACAAATTTTTTATTTGTGTTTAAATTAAAATACATTTTTTTAAGTTAAATAATAAAGTTATTATCATTTTTATAACATAAAATCTCTATATTTATTGCATGGTCGGAATTAGGGACACCTTATCACGGAATTAGAGTTACATCAGAGAATATTTGCCACGGAATTAGAGACATATGAAGGTGTCATTCAATTTATTAATATAAATAATAATTCTAGTTATTTTCCTTTATCGATGATTGCAAACTAATCTTAGTTGATCGATTTAAAGGCAACATTTTGCTTTTTATTAAAAATTAAAATGTCAGAAAAATCCTTAGTACCCCGGAATTATTTGCATTTACTTTATTTTTTGTTGGTTTCACTCTTAACTAAAACATTTTTTTTTCCTTTGAGCGTTACTACTTATGTATGTCAGCATCAGACGCCTTTCCACATTCCATCACAACTTTGTATGCGCCCTGTTATTTGATTTTTTTGATTATTTCCGAAACTAAAGCAACGTACATACATATAATCGTCGTGGTGTGAGTAAAATGTTCATTCAAATCAGAAACTCAGCTACCGAATCGTGACATGACTGCTCTAGAGAGCATCACAAGACGTTCTCGCCATCCAATGGAGCTCCTCCTGGTCATTGGTGATGTCAGCAATTGTTTTGTTTCACCATTATTTGCTTAAAAGCTAATACATTTGAGGAGTTTTTGTTTTAACTTCCAACAATAGAAAGCTAATTGTTACACAACCACAGCTTAGAAAATTTTCATGTTTAATTGAATCAGCATTTTCAGGACAAACACAACTCAACCAACTTTGTAAGCCTCAACTTTGCCAAAGTAAATGGTGTGCACTATTTGGAAAGCATTTAGTTGGCAAATCCTGCAAAAATCTCCAATATTTCCCCAACCGCTATTTTTGGCTAATCCCCCCATTACCATTTTTGTTGTAGGCACTGCATTGCAGCTGAAAATCGCTTATAGCGTAAAATTCAATTTATGGCCAATGCTGCTCCTCTGCTTTGGGGAATAATTAAATTGCATGTAGACAATTTAACCAGTTGGCTGCGAAGAGCAAAACAATGTTCAACCAGAATACAGAATGCGAGCCTGTTGTTGCCCATTTCCTACATTTACGAAATTTACTAAAGTAACGAATTTTCGCATAAACACTTGCCGCCTGGCCTATCTGTTGTATCTGTCTGTGGTTGTGTGTTTGGCGACGCATCGTAGGTAAAAGCAATAGATATGTATAGATGTATGTATGTATGTATGTGCGTATGCGTGTAGATGGTATCGATAACATGCGCCAAACAAAATGTAACGGCACAGATAAATTTGTTGTCTAATAGTTAGTTGATTGTATCAGCAGCAATTCTCTCCAATTATTTTAAGTGAATGTGTTTGGGGCTGAAATGGGAGCAGAAGTGTCGAGGGAGCAGCTTCCAACTAAATACACTTTTACCTACATACATATGTATGTATGTATATATACTTGTAGGAAAGTATGTTTGCCTCGATTTAGTAGGTTGGTGTATTTGGCCTCATTAAACATACTTATCTCCCTTGACAACTATTAAATGGCAAATACATATGTACATATTTGACGGTTACTTTTGCAAAGCTGTTTTGTTGTTGCTCAAGTTCTCAACAATGCAATTTCTGGTATCTAAACTTTCTGTATCCTAATAGATTTTTGCGACACCCGTACATATTTTTGCTTCGGCTAATGAAAAAATTAATTTTGAAAAACAAAAAAAAAAGTTTCGTAAAGTAACAGCCGGTTTCACCAGCAATTTAAATGGAAAAAGATTTTTTATTTTCTGTCAATTTCCATATAAAATTCAGAAAATTAAATTAATTTTTTCACTAAAATTGCTTTCGTGAAATTATCTGTAAAAAGTCTGAAGTTAGGTTGAAATTTTATTTCATAAAGTAATATATGGAATATTGTATGAAAACAATAGAAAACAGCAGGGTAGCGGTAAACTTAATCATTGATTGACACAGAAGAGGAGCTGTGAGCTAATAAAAAAAGTTTTATTTTACGAGAACAACTTTCGTTTTTCATTAGTTTTTCTTTTTTGCAGTTCAGTTTCGCGTACACGAATGAACCTTTTTCTACCACGTACACAAAAGTGAGGTTATATTCAAGTGTCATCTAACCATAGGCAAAACAATTAAGTTCCGTTATTCGTAGGTAACTTCTCAATGTATTTGATTAGTTTGATAAATTTTCATAATACTCGTTAGGTGGAAAAAATTGCCAAATTAGTGACACCATATTTGGTTTCGTATGCGGTAAAGGGTTAATACAGTGTCGTCGATATGACCATATATGCAATGCTGACACGGCTTATTCTGGAATAATTGGCAAAAACTATAGAATTTCCCATCTTGAGGATTGAGCTCAATACGCTGAGCCATCAATCAGAGGTTCTGCCTTTTCTTAAATCGCATTATAACTGTTCTCACCTCGTCTTGATCAAGTAGTGGCACGTAGTTTTCCACTTTACGTAAACTAATCTAAAAATCATTACGAAGACGAATACTAATTCGAAGATAAGAACGAAAGCGAGTACGAAGATAAGGTTGAATGCGTAGGCTAATATTAAGACGAAGACTAAAAATGTTTATGTTTGTATGACTACTGACCTATGTGTATATACAAATGTACGGTTGCTGGAAAATAAATAGGGTCGCGTGATTTTACCGTTTATTTACCGTTTATTATTTTGATAACACTATAGCTCAATATCTAACAAAAACCCTGTAAGTCCGAATTTCAAACTTTTGAATTAAAATTTTTAGAAAAAATGCTAAGTAAAGAAAACAAAGTAGAAAAATAATTTAAATAAACATTTAAACATTATTTTATGATTGCGCGAAAAATCAACGGTAAGTCCTAGCTATTCCAAACATACCATTTATTACATATACTAAAATGGTCTAAAAATTCCGATTACAAAGTTTGAAATTCGAACTCACATAATACATAAAAAATAATAAAAAACATTAAATGAACAAATGAAAGATATCCAAAAACTGACTCGCGCCACATTTATTTGCCCGCCACCATACACTTGTACATACACTTTCACATATATGTATATGTATTTTAAAATATGTTGCCGGCAGTGGCCTTAACTAACTGCAACACGCTTTATCAATTTCAATTTATTGCTTTTACAATGCCCATATATGTATACCAGGAATATATGTACGTATGTATGTATGCATGAATGGCGGTGCAATTTGTTGTAGTCATTTGCCTCTTTGAACATGCACACGTTAGTTGTTCACACATTGGCCTTAATTATTGGTGCAAATCTGTGTAAACACCAAACTATGCTTTACGCTAAGCCCTGCTACCAAATTCAGTTTCCATTAAAGCAGAAATACTTACACCTAAACATGCATACATTCGTATGTACAGCGAATTGTATATGCATATGTAAATGTTTGTGTGATACGAATATTACATTGCACAGAAGGCCACAAAAGACTTCAAAAACGGCCAAAATTCAATATTAGAATTAAATTAAAAAAAACAAATGTATAATAACCAAAATATATAGTATTTAACAGTTGTTAGTCAAATATTAGATACGATCGCAATTTCATTTTTATTAAAATGGTGGCACTTGAAATTTTCTAGTCCGCTTTATCTGTACATGCGTATAATAAAATTGTAACAGGCAGATGTCTGTGCATTATAGAGATTTAAAGAAAATTAATATGGGGGGTCTTTCTTAGAGCAACAGAGGCCAAATCAACAAGTTTTAGAATTTTTGTCTGTCTGGCTGTATGTTTGTACGCGAATCGCGCGAGAACTAATGCATGGCATTGAATGCAGTGTTTACTGATGTATTGCTAGTAGTCTAACTTAAAGTACAGGAAGAAAAAAATTAAAGAGTTGCCACCTGTGTTGAGAATTGCAGTTTAGGTAAATTGATAAGAAAAAGTATAAATTGCCATATAACTGTCAGCAGAAGGAGGTTTAAAGGCTTACAGCCGAAAATATTTTTGTTGAGAGATGCCACCTGTTTGAAAATTTTAATTTAATTTAATTTAATTGATAAGATAACATGAATATTGCAGTATGGCTATCACACTGAAGAGGTTTAGGAAAGTTTACTGCCAAAGGTATTTTTGAGGAGGGTTGCCACCTGTTTAAATTTTTTTCTAGAAAATAATTATTAAAAACTTTTGTCTTTTGTTTCTTATTAGAAAGATGCAATACAATAAAAAATACTAGCACAGAACTCCAATAGTCTTTGTTTAAAAACATAAATTTTATTTTATTGAGTCAAATTTTATTTTTTTCTATTGTGCTCGCTGTTATTTCATAGTACGCCTGACTCACAAGAACTAAACACGGAATCTCTGCTGCATTAAGTGCGCTTTAAGATAAAGTTGTTAATTTATGCAAATATTTTATTTTCCTCAGAATAAAGCAACCGCCTTAATATAATAAAAAAAAATAATAAAAAATAAAACAAGGGGAGTCTAAATTCGGGAACTAAATTTTATGTAGACTTACTAAAAGCGTGTTTTATTATATCGGCCAGCCTAAACACCTCCTGATAGCAAGTTTTAAGCCATTCCGCTTTTTTGTCGTTTTCTGATCCATAGTGCATTCATTGTCTTAGCCGCGAGCTTACATAAACACATACACCCATACATAACTTCGTAGTACATATGTATGTAAATGCAAAACAGCTGTCAGTGGCTATATTCATATGTAACTACGACCAGCTGCGGTGCATCTAAATTACTACACAAATCCTCTGCTGACGGACTTAGAGCCATCAAGACCATTCATGAAGCAGCTTCGTAAGAGGGGGGTACTGCCTGGGGAGAGTATGAAATTTATGCATAACCGTACGTGCATGTATATGTATTTTAGTAGTGCATGTATTCTCTTTGTAGTGTAAATTTTTTTGCGTGCCGTTATGGTTGCAACCAAAAGCTCAACCACACTTACAACCACCCGCATGCCACATGCCACATGCCGGATAGCCCACAGCCCACAGCTCACACAACCACAACAAATACTTGTACACACATAGCTTACACCTCAGCTGTGAACTGCAAGCTGCTTTGAATATTGTAAGCGCCTCAATGTAAGAACACACCCAAACATGGACGTACCCCCTCCTCCTCTCCATGCATATTTCAGAAGATGTAAGTAAGTGCGTTTGCCGTTTTTCTTTCTTTGCTTTTTATGTTTTTTTTTTTTATGCGCTAGGCTGCTGCCACAGCTACTGCGAATGGGAATGCGAGTTCCCCAAAGCTTTTCTGTCGCTGCCTAGCTGCTGTTGCATATTGGCCACCCGGGAGCAAGGAAATGGAACACTAATGTTTTTTTCCTAGTTCCGATTTTCGCTGTTTTGGGCTTCCTTTCGTTCAACTTTAATGCTATTTGCTCGCGCGCCTCCTCTGCCAGTAGGATGTCCCATTTGTTGCGAGCAAATATTCAGTGTTTTGGAAATGAGTGTGAGTGCAGTAAAATGGATACATACAACATCCTTTCTTGTTGTGTTTTTTATGTTTGTATTTTGATAGTTGCTACTACGTTATTTTTTTGCGTTTGTGTTTCTTATTTTTGTATTTTTTTTTTGTATTGATAATGCGAATGCATGACGACATCAAACGCGTAAATTGAATTTGGAATGCATAAAATTTGAAAGCTTTATGGGATGTTTATATTTCAAAATGTTCTTTCATAATTTACGCGCTTCCTATACGTGTTTTGGGTGAAATAGGAAGTGGTATTACTTATATGGCTGCTTTAAATTATATATAAATTTGGGCTCAGAATAAGTGGCTTGTGTCAAAATTCATTTTGCCATTACTAAGCATGTCCGAGTATACTGCGGCCTTTCTCAATTTTTCGCAGGGTGAGGCGCTTTCAAAAGTAAAGCGAATGAACGTGAACGCTGTGAAATCTTTGCTTATGCACCCCAAGGTCCCATACTATATTTACCCTATACTTACTTTATAATGTTTATGCAATGAAGAACCCAAGTTTTGTCTGCAGTATATATGTAAATATGTAACTAGAGTGCCAGATACTGTCGAAATTTGACAGTTTTTCTAGTTTTTAGGAGCCTTGGAGAGGTTTTCTAATTAAACACGTAGCAAAGCGTATAGGTACAAAGTAACTTAACGGAAAATCTTCTGCTTTGGAACTAAAATGTGACCAAAATTTGTTATATCTTTGATGGTCTTTGGAGGACTTCGGCAGGACTTGGAATTGACCCGATACATACCAGTTTATTGCTAAATTTCAATTATTTGATTCGATGAATTTCAAAAACACTAAAATCCGATTACTTAATAAAATTCGATAACTCGACTAATTTCGATAACTGTGAAATTAGAGGGCTCGGTAAATTTCGATAACTCAAAAATGTATATATGTACATATCTTTGGATGCCTTTATAAATTTTTACCTTTGACAGCTCCACACTTTTCGAAAATTATCGAAAAATTTCGATAACTGGTTACACTCATATAACACGATAAAACTCTATAACTTTATATAAACGAGAAATTTCGATATATCGATATATTTTGAAAATTCCATAAACTTCGTTTCGATGAATCGTCGACCAATTTCAGTAGATCAATAATTATCGATAACTCTGTAAGCTGAAAGAACTCGATGCATTACTATAACTCGATAAATTTCGTTAAGTCTATAAATAATGATAATTCAATAAATATCGATAACTTGATATATATTTATTTAACTTGACAAATTTCGATAATCCCATAAATTTTTATAGCTCGATAACTATCCGTAAATTTCGATAACTAAGTGTCTGTGTCTATAAGTTTCAAAACTCAATAAACGTTGATCAATTTTAATAATTCGATACGTTGCGATAACTTAATAAGCATGGCTAAATTTCGATAACTATAAACCTCGATGATTCGATAAATTTCGGTAACCTTTATGGCTGAATTTATTACGATTCCTATCGAAAAGTTTCAATTCAGTTACCTTAGTTCTTAGTATTTCTCATTGTCTCCATTTTCGTCCTTTTTGTCTTCATCGTTATCATTTGTTTCTTCATCTTCATATTAATCATTACTTCAAAGTTTAATTTCAACAATTTTCAACCAATATCGAAACTATAAAAACATCTACAGAAAATTACCTTTCCGTCGGACAATAAATAAGGTTTTTTTCAAATGTCTCAACACCTGAGCGCCACCTAGAGGATAAATTCGTCTTTCATATTGCATTGTCATACGGTTCTGAGCTTAGTCTGAAATTTCAAGTCTTTAGCTCATCGCGAAGTTGATTAAAAATGTATTGCAAGATTTGATTACAAGCAGGTGAAACTTAATAAAAGCTTCTAAAAATTGCATTACCTACATTTTTCGGGAAAATTACTTTTTAACTCTTTTTTAGTGTTACTGCGTATTACCACCGTTAACTTCGAATTTCCATGTATACTTACATGTGTCTTTCAGATGTACTTAATCTCTTTAGGAGTATTTTAACTAAGGTTGTTTTTTTTGTAATGTAATTTTTAGTTAACTAATTATTCTTTCTTGTGTGAGTCTTAATATAGTCATGTACATATGTACATACATCTTATTCCTAAACTGCTGCTTAGCACATTTCTTTAATTCAGTATAAATATTAAAGCATACATTTAGGAGGCATTTCCGTCCCAACCATGTATGTACATGTACAGCATTAGTATTGGTGTCACTTTTGAATTTGATTTTTTCGCTTTATGTTAAACTAATTTGAAATTTGAAAAATTGCCTGCACATTAGCATCAAAATACCTTTTTAATGATATTAATTGTTTATACCTTATAGGTACGGTTAAGCCGTAAAAGAGGTGTAAAGAAAACATGATTGCCTATTTATATATGTATAAGATAAACACTTCCTCATACCAATTTCTTTGGTTTTAATAAAATCTTAAACGATATACGTTCTTTAATAAAAATCTTATGAGTGGGCAAATGGTTTTAAGCGATGGTTTAAATCGACTCTCTCTCTTTGAAAGTACTGTACTTTAAAAGTGAAAAACAAAAAAAAGGTACCGTTTTTAAAACAAATAAACTGCAAAAACAGATAAACATGTAAGTATAAAAACAGATGTCGAAAGTGTTGAAAACCCATGAATTAGGAGTTGGGTTGCATAGTACATATCATTAAAAAAATATGTATACATACACTGAGAAAAGAGGTTAATTAAGTTAACTAAATATATTTTTCTCAACACATGATTTGGTTATAGTTACATACATTATTTTGTTATATCTAGTTTCCAAATCATGTGTTGAGAGAAATCTTTTTGGCTGACTTTTTTCTGAGTGTATATAAAAAATATTTGCTTTCTTTGAATAATTTTCAGCCTGCACTAAAATCAAAACTTAATCTGCCACATAAACACAGAGCATTACTAAAAGAAAGATAATACAAATGTTTACGTTAAAAAATTACCATTTTTTGAAAATACATTCAAACCATAACTTTTATTTTGACATGCACATACAGTTTCATATAAAATAATGGAAAATTATCTGCTACAAATAAGAAACCCAATATGGAAAATGTCTGAAATTTGCTTGTCAATGTCATACATATACTTTGGATACATGCAGCTTGGGAAGACGAATGTCGAAATAAACACGTTCATAAGACGAATTAACAGATTTGTTTGGTGAAAATCGGAGGCTTACACCGACTAAGTACATCTTTCTTGTAAATCACGCAAATGTATAGAAGAATTAAAAATAAAATGCATATCATTTTTACTACATACGTATGTATATATGTATATATATGTGTATCCAATACTTTTGGTTCTTATTACGCACACAAGTTGTGCTACATACATTTGTATATAGTTACGTTACCATATCCAACCGAATATGATGGCACATAATCAGAGCTTATTGCTTACATCAAAAGAACCAGCATAAGCAATGAGCTGTGAACAGAACAGTAGAGTCATTGCCATCGTTGAAGTCATTGTCAACAGTAAATCTTTGCATATCATAATGACCACAAAACGTATGTACGTAAACATGCATGTAAGTGCAAAATTACATGATTGAACAAACGTACGTACATATGTATGTGCATGTTTTTTTTCGAGGGGAGACAAATCTCATTTTGTTGATATTTAAACTAGAGCGGGTCGAATTTTGTGGAAGTAAACGCGGTGATAAACAGAATTAAGAAGAAGTTGACACGTATGTATGTACATTGGGGTGCCCATTGAAATTGTTTTTTTTTTTTTGAAATTTCAAGACCCTACCCTCTAATTTTATTCGTGTTAATGAGAAAAATTATTGCCTATTTTTATAGATTTTTAAAGGTCATTAGAGGTCGCGGCGACCTGTCGATTTAGTTCAGAAAATACGATTTTGTAGATTTATGAGTTTTTTAATGACTATTTTTATTCGATTTTAAAGATCGAATATGATCTGAGAAGAGGATATATATGCCTTTAAAATGGTATATAATAATTTAATTTCGGACCTGGCTTGTTGGAATTTTTTATCGGGTAAAATACAAAAAAAAAACATATT
>NW_016170649.1:0-5738 GCF_001687245.7 Rhagoletis zephyria
TTTGTTGTGAATTGTGGATGTAATATGGATAAGAGGTGAGCATTCTCACAGACATATGTATGTATGTATATACGCGTGTTTGTGTGTAGGTGCAGTGAGTGCGCTGAGACTTTGTTGCACACCGGTGTTTGTGAATATGAATATACAGCGTGTCTGTTGCACTGCTTGCCCACACACACACATACGCGCGCAGCCAACCCCATCAGCATACTACATTCTAGTGGATCAATTAGTAAAAACTGACTAGTACAACAACTGTTATTAGCTGAAGCGGCAGCCTACCAGTTCGACATTTTCGAATAGCCTTTTTTAAGAAAATAGAAACATCAATCTTCGAATTGTTAAAGACAAATCAAAAACGCTTTTGATTGGTACTTTCGCGATAGCTTTCGCTACTTATTCTTAGATCACGAGTTCGAGTTCGCTTGGAAGTAGTTGAACTAATTTCGGCTATTGTGAAGTATATAAATTTAATTTACATAAAATATACAATTAACTGATATTCAAAAAATATTTTTCGTTTTGAAATATTAAACAAAAAACAATTAAAAAATTCTAAAAAATTACAATCAAAAGTTGACTTAAGTAATATCTAAGTACTATACAAATTGAACGAAATCCAAAACAAAATTTTTCCTAAAAGCAAAAAACTGTCAAATATAACTTGATAGTTACAATAAAAACTAAATTTAGACCAAAAATATTTTTATATTTGAAACAAAGGGATAAAAATATATTTTTTTTAATAATAAAATAAAAACATTACAAAAAAATTAAAAGCAATTAAAAAATTATTTCCTGCCTTAATGCATATTTTTTTAATTAACGAATTAAATAATAAAAAACAATAGACACTGAATGAAATCTAAACAAAATGTTTCTTAAAAACAAAAAAAAATTCAAATATATTTTGATAATAACAATGAAAACTAAATTTAGAAATTTTTTTTTTATTTTTAAAACAATTAAAGAAAAAAAAATATTACAAAAAATAATGAAATAACTGTAAAATAAAAAGCGATTCAAAAAAGTATTTGCCGTATTTCTACTTGATGCCTAACCGGCAATGCAAATTTAATCTTTTGATTAGACGCTCCTCAAGGACGCTAGTACCTAGTACGGAAAAACGATGAAAGATGAATTAGTTGAGTAGCAATGTAAACTGGCGTCTCTGCCGCAAGTCATCAAGTTCACAACTGCCAGCTTTCCCTACTGGGGTATTACAAACAATTGCGAAAGTTATCCGCCCTCGTACATATTTATGTATTTATATCTTTCAGTAAAAATTATGGAAGACATAAAACTCCCACCGAATGACTAAAACTTAAGTTTTTCTCAGCAATTTATGACTTACGCACAGTTACCTTTTTGTTATGGTTCCTTTTAGTTTTTCAATATTTTCGGAAAGCGATAAAGTAAAGTTCATTGCAAGTCGGGTTAATGTTTAAGGTGAACTGCCCTATTTTGCTTTCAGTAAACATTTTTCTTGGAATGTCAATTGTCTGTCTGTTACCACACATTTTTATGGGGATTCAGCTTAAATTTACATGCAAATTTTTTACTATCCCCCACCTGCAACATTCAGCATCATAACGCAGTAAGAAAAAACCTACGAATTATATAATTAATCAATAGTTAATGAATAATGTCAATCTTCGACGGGCACTTAATCTAGCTTATAAAGATGTTGTCCTTCTGGGTAATATTTTAATGAAAAATATAAATATTTAACAAAAATATATATGTATATGGTGTATGTACATCAGACCAGGCAAGTAATGAGCGTCCATGAATCTCCTCTCTCTAGGACAATTGTAACAGCTTCCGCGTCAAACTTTTAATTTTCCCATAGAAATTACACGTAAGAAAATGAGTTATTCCCTTTTGAGGTCAATAAAATTTAAGAGTACATTGGATACATGCCATTTAAGTATTATGCAGGCTCAGAATATTTAAATTCCTAAATTATAGTTTCTTTTCGTGTTCTCTTCTCAGCATCGTGACATACTTATTGGCTGCTCTTCTTTAAAATGTTGCACTCAGATAATGTTGCCACATGAGAAGGTGAAATTTTTTTCCAGAAAAAGAAAATGCCATTACAGCTCAGTGATTTATTTCTCAGCACATCGCTGCGAAAACCTAATGCTCTAAAAGCGGAGTGGAGACACAAAAATTATTCCGACGGTTCAGCTTAATCAAGGCATTAAGGGAAATTAGGTTGTTATAAAATAAATGAATTATGGTTTTAACATAACGCATGACGCATATCTAATATTTAAATTAAGGTCAAAAATTGTGTGCGAAAAATTCGATTTGGAAGACATTAAAAATACATATCGCTTTCTAACAACCCATTGCTTAAGTCGCTTCAAACCTACTCATATTTGAATCAAATATTCTAGACGATACCTTATTATAGTAGAAACTGAAATATTTACTCAATAAACTTTCTGGAATATAATTATTGAGAAGAGAAAGAGGATTTAGCTGAAGAAATTTGTTCGCCAATGAATACCCAAGCTACGAGCGTTCGCATACAAATTGTAATTGTAAAAGTTTCTCATCGAATAAGGTCAATGCGAATGTTAGCGGAAAAGTGGAGCGACATTATTGGTGGCGAAGACAAAGAGAAGAAGGTGGATTAAGATGAGATGCAAATGCAAAGTTTCGCACTTTTAAACACAAGTTCTATTCTTTATCATATTTACTTACGAGTACTTAACAGCAGCTAAAAGGTAGTCAGTGGAAGAAGCTAAGAAAAAAGTACTCTTAGTAAACGAAAGCGTGAAGCCATTGCAGCTGAGGGAACAAAAAGAGCAAAAAAGGATGTTGAAAATACTTATTTCGCCATTTATTTATTTATGGTTTTTACTTTTTCCCCTCTTTTTATTCGCTATGCTTTTTTCACTTGCAAACATTATTAAAAAAGTTCAGCTGCAGAGTTCGACACTTTTTTAAGCTAATTTCCAGCTAACCTTTATTTCGCGCTGAAGCGAGGGATTAACTGTGCTGCGATTGCTTACTGATGATTTTTCAACTAAATTTCAATACAATTGATTGCGCTTTTTTTTTGCCACCGTTCGCGTGCCTTACTACGCGTGTGTGCCGGATTTTATTCCTCATTGCTTTTCATTTAAAATTTTACTTAATAAAAAAAAGAAGGCATTTCATTTTGAATAATACATGATGAAGCGCACAGCTGTTTGGTATACAGCGGATGAGTTG
This sequence comes from Rhagoletis zephyria, assembly GCF_001687245.7. Taxonomy (NCBI): domain Eukaryota; kingdom Metazoa; phylum Arthropoda; class Insecta; order Diptera; family Tephritidae; genus Rhagoletis; species Rhagoletis zephyria. Next base: position 3,226 of record NW_016170649.1, read on the forward strand.
GTTGGTAGCTGCAGTGATTTAAGGGCGATTTGCAAAATCAAGCGCAGCAGCAATTACACGAAATATATTTATTTTCATTGCCCTTTTTTTAATTTAATTTCTTTCAAGTTTCTATATTATTCTGAAATTCTACTGTTCTTCGCAGACAAGGCAACAAAGAAAAGGGTTCACCGACAATTTGATATCCATAATTTGTGCGTTGATTGTTCTGTTGTATGACCAGAGGCGCTTGCGAAAATAAAAATTCGCGCCCGGCACATGCCGGTTTGTTGCGTTCAGTAGTTGGAGGACTGCAGCGCCTAAAAGCAGATCAATGTACATACATAAGTACATACTTGTGAACATGGGAGCAAATGAAGAAAAACGGATATTGAAAATAACTGAGGCAGAAAAAATGCGTAAAACAAAAAAGTGTGCTGTTGAAAAATGAAATTGAGTAAAACAAAGAAGAATTATGGCCGAGTCATTGAATATATAAATTACAAAAATGAAAAAAAAGCCGAGACGATGGTTAGGTTGAAGAATTACCAATTGAATTAAAATGATTTTGAACCTTTTTGTGTAAGAACAGCCGCTGCTTTTACTACTGAGTAGTAGGCGGAGTTGATATTTGGCTTCGTGCTGCCTGAACTTTTTTGCGCTTTTACCCTTTTTATGTATGTATATGCCACCATTATTGAAAAAATTGAAGCTGCACAGTCTAAAAAATATTATGAAAATAATCATTTCAACAGGCACGTCTTAAACTCATTAAACATTCAGCAGCTATAAAGCATTTTCAATGGCAACGCCAATAATTGAAATTATTCATTGCAGTTATCAAATGAATATTGGAGTAAATAAAGTTTTATTCTGCTAAAAACGTATTAATCTACGATGAGCCCCTAAAAAACTGTTATCTGCATGCAACGGAAAGCGATTAAACTAATGTCAATATCTAAGAACCCCACTAAATTGAAAGGAAGTACAGTTCAAATCTGTCCTTCTCGTCGAGTATGCAGACTTGTGTATCGGGTGAGACCTCTAGAATCCATTATTTAGGGTTTAACGTCCACATTTACGGGAAGGACGTAGTTAGTTTAGATTATGACTGGCCGAACTGAAGGCGGCCTCGCATAGACCGAATAGGTCCACTGCATAGCCAAGGAAATGTACGACTGTTTAAATTGCTTTGCACATTTTTTACGATGCTGATGAGTATTTTCATATATTTTACAATCTGGTTTGATAACCCTTTTCAACCCTTCTTGATATATGCCTCCACACTTGGAAGCTGCCCCCTTTCGAAACTCTAAGTCACGGGTACTGGATACACGCAGACCATATGTTCAATGGTTTTTTCTTTAGTTTACAGTTTTCCAGTGAAAGAAGACATTCTTGATACACTTTTTCAATACAACCTTTAATACGACACCTGTCTTTGAGCGGGTGCTATTTGATATGAGCCTTTGTCAGGATTTAAGTTTATACTCCTTATTAACATATTGCATAAGTGCCAGTTCCGCCACTTTCCTTGTCACTGTAGTTTCTGCTTGAAAAACATTTCACTGGTCTGGTAACTAGAAAGATCTGTCAATGCTTTTGCCATTTTTGTGGCATCTGTGTATATGTGCTTATTCTTTGACTTCGATATTGCTATGTGTAGAGAGCGGGCGCAGGCGTGACTCAGTGACGCCAGCGATGCGCTATATTTCATAATAATTCTTGACTTCAATATCGTAAGGCAGGCGATACGATTTCCTTATCTACTGATTCTCTACATACAGACCAGCGCAAACTCTTTTTTTTTTGAGCCATTGCTTCCATATAACGGTATCCACTGAGGCCAAATTTATTAAAATTTATATGCAGAGTTATAGTTGATTTCCACAAAGCCTTAACTGCAATTTATGCCGTTTCAAAAACGGAGATTACAACTCGAAGTGAGTAATTCCATCTATTAAGTACACTGAGGGAAAAAAATATTAAAATCAAATAGAAACGTAATTGATCTTACTATAAACGTCAACGAAAGTACTGTATATTGGTAAATATTCAATTCAATTACGCGCATATTATAATGACCGCGTTCGTACTGAAAAAGCATCCGTGAAGTGAATAATCAAGACAAAAACTAAAAAAAAAAAATGTATTTGCATGTTGCCTGCAGTGGAATACGAACCCGACCATCTCCGGATATCAACAATTTGCGGCAAGCAACTTTGCGCACTCAGCTACACCCACACATATAAATTTGCTTTCAAATATTAAATATCCATCAACACCACTTAAATATATATACTCAGATGTGAACAGTCAAATACGTGCGTAATAAATTTTGTATGAAAATATTATTTTTAAATACGAACATTTTTAAACGATAACACAGCCACACAAAAAACAAGTAAGAAAGTCTAAGTTCGGGCGGAGCCGAACATTAAATACCCGGCGCAAGTATCAAATATATGTTTTTTCACCCTTCCGAAACCTTCCGCTAGATGGTAAGCCGAGGTGTATCAATTTTGAGTAAATTA
>NW_016170649.1:9228-15055 GCF_001687245.7 Rhagoletis zephyria
CTGTACACATAACCGAATTGTCTGGAGTGCGGTGAACCCAAAGCCGTCGGTTGTTGCATATCTACAAGCGCACACAAGATTGCGAATTATGGCAAGTATGCAAAGTGTTCACGGCTTTGCAAGTATTTGCTTGTGCTAAGTACGTTATACAAGTAGATATATTTCCATTTTCACTGTTGTTGTTGCGTCTTAAAGAAAATTCATAGTTTGTTGTTGCTGCGCTCCCGATTGTTGACCATTTGTCAATTTGCCAGCTGGGAAGGCCAAATGTTTATGTTCGTCCATAGTTTAACATTAAGTGATGCAAGTTTCTTGAAATTTGAGAATGATAAATGGCGCTAGTAAATTTTGAAAATATGTATACCAACATATAGAAAATTTGGCATGCGGAGGCACGTGTTAGTTGGCAACGGTACGCAATGTTTACTTGCTTTGTGTTTGCAAATTGCAAATTGAAATCTTAGAGATTTTAATTAAATTTCTGAAAAGAAGAATTTTTATTTAGCCAGCGATTAAATAAATCTTTTATGCGGGCTATTCCAGAATGTTATCATCATCTCTTAAATAATCTTATTTGCCTTTTTCTACATGCAGGTAGAAAATGTTCCGTGGAACACAGTTCTAAAAGATGGCAGTTTAGTAAAGGTGTTTAAAAGCAATGCGTCAATATACTTATCTTCCTTTTACGGCTTAACTTAAGAAAGAACAATATAGCCTCTTAAGAAGACTTCAAATTTGTTATTTTGAAGAAATAAAACTTCCAGTTACAGTTGTAGGGCAAAATCAGTACAAATTCTCTGAAGTGCAGTACACTTAGGGCACCAATACTTCTTCGACGGTCGAGATTTTTTTGGAACAAAGTTTTTCTGGCTGGCATTTATACTTAAAAAAAAAAACACCACTGTGACAATTCAAATTATTTTCGAAGTTATAGCGCTCATTTTTTGCATGAGTTTGGTTTGGAGCGCATTTCAACAAACCTTGACAGACAGCAAGTCCAGAGCGTTTGCGGAGCACAGCATACATTGTCTAAACCAGGGACGAAAAATAACTATTATCTCGAATTTACAAATTGAAAACGTTTCCTGAATTCGGAAATTTTACGAAAACTTTATTTCATAATAGTTTTTAGATGAAAAATATTTTTTATTTCGCCGATAAGAGTTATCACCCAAGGTTTATTTTTCTACGTTGTTTTATAACAGTTATTGCACAACGCTTATCTTTTACGTTATCTGATAAATGTAGTAAGATAAGAATAATGACGAAAATGAAGATCGAGAAGAAGATAAAGATGATGAAAATAAAAGTGGAGGAGTGAAATAACTGTTATTAAGCAAAGTAAAACTAAACGTCGGGAAAGAACTGTTATCAAGCAACGTAAAAAATAAACGACGGCGACGGAAAACATATTTCTCCGGCAAAACTATTATCAGGCAATGTAAAAAGCAAACGTTGGGGTTATAACTCATATCGGGGAAATAAAAAAATATTTCTCATCTAATAACTGTTATGGAAAAAAGTTTTTCCGATAAAACTTGTAACTGTTATGCTGAATGCTTTCAAGAAGGACTTTTTCATCAAGACTTTATCTTTTCCAATAGACCTGTCAGTCGAATTAGTAGTAGTTACCGTTCAAAAACAAATGGCATCCCTGGAGTGCTCCCAAGTGGAAGCGAGCACCACAAACTAAACTAATTTAAGTGCCTGCTTTCAGGGAGAAAGCATGCTGGAGCTTTGAAAGCGCTAGTTAATAGACAAAAATACCTTATGTATTGTAAAAAATGTTTCTAGTTCCATCTCCTATTGCCTAATACTTCGTATTCGACTAACACTGGTGCATAGAGATTAGGGCTCGTAAAATTATCTGAGTAATCGACTAATCGACTAATCGGTATTCGATTCGTAACCGTTAATATGCTTATGAATCGATGGGTATTCGAATAGTCGCCCGCCTTCGACTATTCGAATAGTTGCTTTTCGTCGACTACTCGAGTATCGTAACAAATCGAATTTCAGTAACCATTTCATTGAAATTTTTTTTTGACAAATGAAAATATATAAAAAATATACATACATACATACATATATTCAAATACAAATAACGCGTGCAAAAGGAGCTGGGTTTGGGATTTTTTTGAAAAATTCGAGGGAGAAAAGGAAGTAACGTGTACCATATGTTCCATGTCCTCTCTGAACAACCATTTACCAAAAATCCATAAGAAAAATCGCGAAAATGAGAGGTAAGTATTGCTTGAGCCAGTGTCTCTAAAATATTTCGCAATAAAATTTCAATAATTAGTACACATTTAGCCGAATCTTACCAAAATAGAAATTCACACAAGGCCAAGAAGAAGCGGCTAGAAGACGATGCAGACGTCGTTACTTTAAAAAATAATCCTTCAGTCTATGATGCCCTGTAAGAATTTGCGAGAGTCTACGCACAGACTGAAGACTTAGACATATGTTCAAATACATATCGGATACATAGAAATCCTAGCTGTAGGGTCATAGACTTCTTAGGCCATGTAGACTATGCCCTCGGTAGTTTTTGCGCCGTCTGTGTACCAGTGCAGCGTAAGAATCTGGAGGCGCCTTTCCAGTTTGAAATTTTTGTGATATCGGTGAATATGAAAAATTAATTTGTTTTAAACAATTTGAACACAAAAATTGTCTAATTAAGTAATTTAAGGTCAGTTTCTCATATGAAAGTTACCTGCACTTATTTGGGCCTTATAATCTGCGATGTAATTATATTATGACTAGTTAATTTGAATTGTGAAATGGAAATACATCAAATCTTTTTTTAGCGTTGTAATAACAAGTGTCACTTTGTCCATATTTTATCTTGGAATTTCCCATTCGGATAGTTTTTGCTTACAAAAATTTAGCATTTTCAAGTCATTAATATTAAGTGCCTCAGCTTAACTATTCAATAGAAAGGTTATTTAAGAAATTAAGACATAAATGAAATCATATTTTATACAAGCTGACAACCGTCGTAAGTGAGCTATGTGCAATTCTTAAAATTCTTGTCGGAATTAAAAATGCTGGGCATATCAAGCATTTTTGCAATAATTTGTTTGCCTTTCATTTATTCCTTGAATTTTGATTTGTTTTAAAGCTATTTACGTTAAATACTACAATAGGCTTTTGTATTTTATGTAAATACACACGAATTTATAGTTAACACACTAAATTCGTTCCACTGTGTGTAATATGCATACGTACTACGTGCAATAGATTGGAGCATAAATAAATTAACAAGAAAATCAACTTTTTGTAATTTTCCCGCAAACACCTCCCAGGACGGAAGAATATCGAAAATAACGAGATCCGTAATTTTTTAGTTTGGAAATTGGTTAATATTTAACCGTGCCGCCGGGGTTTCGAAGTTTTCCATATATGTAAATATCTTTTTGATCGAGTAAGAATATTACCCTTATATTAACTATATACACTTGTGGTAAGTGGTTCCATTTCTAAATTATGAGGAGGACTAAGATAAGAAGACTCTAATATGGCATCATAACGGGGCCATGTTGGCCTAAGTGTGCCTTGTTCCTGTGCCAAGGGCAGCCAAGATAACCTAACCTAACCTAAGTCGATGCTAATGTTAGCTGCAGCTTTTTTAACAGATATTCCATTGAAAAGTATGTAGGTCACTTGCCATTACACTAACTTACCAACTGACTGGTCTAACTAATCAAGCTATTCGAGTACACAGCTGTAGCTGGATTGTGGTCAGCTCATTTCTTAATCCCACTAGCAGCTGGTTTCTTTATAACTGAAAGCCAACTTATGTATGTATGCCTGTAGTAAAAACGAGTACACAAATAGTGCAAAAAAAAACTCACCCATGCATGTGTACACATTAAAATGTAACACGACAGCAAAAATGAGAACAAAGAACGCGGCATCAACAGCAATACTTTAAAGGATAACAAAAATAATGCTGCTGACCTCAACCTCAACATGCGAACTCGCAACCGCTGGTTGAGTGGCTGACTAAAAGCGTGCACACAAGCCTTACATTCCCAACAAGGACATGCAAGCAAACGAGTCAAATAAAGCGCTATGTATGTATGTATGTAAGTGTGTATGTATGTATGTATACAACTTCTTGCCGAAAAGCCAAACCATTCAAGCCAAGCGAACTTTAACACCCAAAACCCAGGCGGTAATGCCAATGTAACACTGTGAAATGCAGTCAGGGGAAAGTAAAGTGATATATATGTATGTAGCATTAAAATGAAAATAGCTTCAGGCACTAAAATAGTGCAACGGCCAAACAGAGACAACAACAACAACACCGAAGTGATGCAAAGCGTCGGAAGTGGCGTTGATACAAAAAGTGTGCATACATAATTTGTAGGTATATTAGTAAGAATTTATATATCTACACACATACATACGCTATATGTTTGTTGTTTTTTTTTGCGTGTATATTTGGATGTACGCACATGAGCCGCTGCGTCGATGAGAGACCAAAAACAAGCAGCCAACCAACTAACCAACCAACCAACCAGCCAGCCACTCTGCCAACCAGTCAGCCTGCCAGCCAGCCAGCCAGCCAGCCAACAAGTGCACTGCCGAAGAGGTGACGTTGCATGTTTAAAATTAAGCAGACAAATGTGCTGAGATTAAGCGTAAAAGCGGTAAAGAGCAAATGACGTTGCATATGCACAGGCGCTCAGCCTTATGCGCCCACTCACACACGCACGCACTCACTTATTTACATACATACATACATATGTACATGTGTATGTATGTGTACATATGATCTTTGAACAGATGCAAATAATTGCGCAGTAGCGTGTGTTAAAAGCACTCACACGCATTAACCGCCGTACACACACACACACACAGATAGATGCACACAACCATTCTCACACACACACTTTCGCAAGTGCATGTAGCAAACGGTTAAGCGCATAAGTGAGCATGCACTGGCATTATCCGCATGCCAACTCGATTTCAACAATTTCTGCTATCTGCCGTCGCGCTAAGTACATACCAGCAACGCATAGCAGTCCCCTCGCGCCGCCGCCTTGCAGCTATGCCACGCCACGTATGGAGGGGCTGTGTCTCTACTCAAGTGTTTATGTGTATATCTGAGTCCCCTTTTGCGCTTAATTCGCGATCCGCTGAGTCATTGAGCCATGCACGAAAATGAGCCTCGTAATTTAATAAATTATTTTCGACTCATAAAAATTGTGGAATTTTTTTGAGGCGTTACATAAAATGTTTTTGCTGCTACGAGTACGTGTTGTGATGTTGAATTTTATTGGGGTATGTTACTTTATCTACATACATATGCGCCCTCTTCCGATTTATGTTTGTTTGTATGTAATATTCACATACTACTATTTACTTACAAAAGAGCATTTTTGATGAGTGGTGATAAATTTTAAATGCCTCACCGACGTTGCGGACTGAGTAGACAGAAGGCAGTGGTAGTTCGCAGCAAATTTTCGCTGTAATGTGTACAATAAAAATTCCGTTGATAATTTAAGCGTGCGTTCTAGGTGTCATAAAAATTGTATCTTTTCAAATTATTTATTTTCAAAGATTTTGCTAAAGTAGCGTGTGGAGGCTATCCCTTTAAAAAATTTTCAGAGTGCTGAGAATTTATGAGTCTAAAATGAGTATTTTTTTCATTATAAATATGATTCTGAGACCAGTGAATCAGACTGACTCATTTTGGACTATTTTGGTGTCATAAATTCTGAGTTGAACAAAAGAAAAAAGTTTGTTTTTAACACTCAGAAAGCGTCATTTTTCAGACTCGAATATGATTCCTAACTTGGACTTATGGTGGCTTGCC
>NW_016170649.1:15065-15534 GCF_001687245.7 Rhagoletis zephyria
TTGTTTTTAACACTCAGAAAGCGTCATTTTTCAGACTCGAATATGATTCCTAACTTGGACTTATGGTGGCTTGCCCTTCTAAGAAGCGAAACATGCTCTTTTCTGACTCTTTTTTGAGCTCATAATGAGGGTTACAACGCAGAATTCTGACTTTAAAACGAGTCCGAATGTTTATAGGGATATGAAGGAAGTTTGTATGTATGTATGTAATGAGTTAAACTAAAATCCACTGAACTGATTTAATATACTACTTTTGAAAAGGGTTGCCACCTGCTTAAAAAGTTGAATTTAAAAATGTGGGTGCCAAACGAAAAAGTGGTTTAATACCATCTTTAATTTGAGCATTTAGAAAAATTCTGAGGTATTTGAAGAATGTTGCCACACATTTGAAATTTGAACTTTGTATTATTGAATCAACTAAATTAATTACACTGGTCTACAAATTTCAACTTTTTTTCTGCGAATAAGA
>NW_016170650.1:0-2568 GCF_001687245.7 Rhagoletis zephyria
CCGTCTTATTCGCAGAAAAAAAGTTGAAATTTGTAGACCAGTGTAATCCTTTAGGGAAATAGGTTTTGTAGAATAAAAAAGGTCCAACACGTTATGTCTGGTTGCTAATGAGAAATAATAAAGTCTGCCTCACAAATTATTATAAAATATGCTAAAATGTGTTGATGTAATAATACAGTGTGCCCACGATAACTTGAACTGATTAAAAGTACGCCTGTATAAAATGGTANGTGTGCCCACGATAACTTGAACTGATTAAAAGTACGCCTGTATAAACTGGTAGGGGCATTCATACTACCTTGATTCGGGCTCATTCTTAATTTCACATCAAAAGCAGTTAAAATCGGCTTAGAAAAATTGCCGTTTAATTAAATTAATTTCACCGAAATTTTGATGCAATTAAAAAAATATTTATATATTTTTCGTTTGATTTAGGCGCCATTTTCCAACAAGGACCTTTTAAACAGCTTTCATCTGATTTTTATTAGTTCTTACGTTTGCGTGAGTGTAGCTTTTTTCTATACTTACATTTCATAATTTGTGTTTCAACTATATTACTAAAAGCCTCAGTATAAAAATTAATATAAGTGGCAACCATTTTGAAAAATATATCGAGGGCTTATATTCAAATAGTGCTATCTCGCATTTTCACAATAAGTACTTTCTGCTGTTAGAACTTGTCTGAGACTTAGCTGTCATCACTAATGTTAATGCTGTCCTTATATGTGGCTTGTTAGAAGAATTTACTATTCAGTTGTAAAGTTAAAATTAACAGCAGTGATGACAGTTAAGTCTCAGACAAGTTTTAACATCAGAAAGTACTCTTTGTGAAAATGCGACTTACCGCTAGTTGAATACATATAAGCCATCGATAATAAGTTGTAAAGTTTTTCTTCATTCTTATAAAGCTTTTTCAAACATCTTTCGTTTAGTAGCCATATCGTAATATTTAATTTAATTTTAGATTTTTAGCCTAATTTTTTTAGATTGGATAATATTTCTAACTCAAAGATTTCTTAAATATCTTTCGTTTCATACCAAAATTGGAATATTTAATTGAATAAAGTTTTTCAAACAGGCGGTAAACCCCTTCAAAAAATGTTTAGAAATTAAACTCTCTTAAACTACTTTTGTATGTTTGACACTCAAGCGGTAATATTTCATTTATCGCATCAATTTAGCCGAATTTATTTTTTCAAACAGTTGGTAACCCTCTTTAAAAATATTTTCCAAACTAAGTTTTCTCAAGCAACTTTTGACACCCATAATGCAACATTTAATTTACCTTATCAATTTTAGGGCCGTTAACTTTTCAATTTTACGCTAAAGTTGTATGTACATATGTAGAAATTTCTACAGCTTAGTGTTACTAATGATTTAACTATACTTTAAAAGTGATAAGTTAACGGCTCCAATTGAATTTAATAATTCAAACAGGTCACAAACTTCTTCAATTTTTTTTTAGAAATTAACCTTTCTTAAACCAATTTAGATTGGCACCCCAATTGTAAGCTTTCATTTACCTTATCAATTTAATTTAATAAAAATTGTCAAACAGGTGGCAACTCTCTTCAAAAATATTTAAAAAACTTAGGTTTCTTACGCTATTTTGACACCGATATTGCAATACTTCATTTATCTTACCCATTTGTGAATGAAATTATTAAACAGGTGGCAACCCCTTAAAAAATATTTTGAAAATTAGCTTCTTCAGTTGTATACCTATATTGTAATAATATGTTATTTATCTCATCAATTTAATTTAAATACATTTTTTTGAGCATGTGACAACCCACTTCAAAAATTAGTTTTAAACTAAGCTTTGTTAAACCTCATTTGGTTCATGCACAAATCATAATATTTCATTTATTTTTCAATTAATTTATTGATATTTTTCAAATAGGTGGCAAGTCTCTCTTCCTAATGCTGTCAACCATTCGTTTCAAGCGAGCAAATCCAAAAAGATATTATTCAAATCGTTAAATTAGTTGAAAAATTCTATTTCATAAACATTTATGCTGTAATATTGCACCCAGTTTAATTAGTTCAAAAAAATCGTGTAATGCATTTTTAATAAAATTTTTATCTCGTTTAATTTTTCGCAACTCCACTGTGCGAGCTACAAAGTATGCCTAAAAGTATGCAATGCATTAAACGCCGGAAGCGTATAAATACAGTGGCAGCAATTCTATGAAGCTCACTAACTGCTCTTCAGATGCATGCAATTAATATGCAACACATGCAACAATACTTGAATTTTTGAACAATTATTTATCTACCTTTTGTAAGCCATAACATATTCAAATATTCATAATAAAGAGTGTGTTGACATTTGAAAGTGCACCAAATCATCATTCAAGTTAATAAAGAAATTATATTATGCACGAAAATTTGTATGAGTCTTAAGTAAAAGCATGCATATAGCAATAACAATTGATGAATTCATTTTTTATTACGGAAATGAAATATGCAAATTTTTAGTATGCAAATGAACAAAAGGATATCGCAGTCAATAAATAGCAGAAATTTGTTACTTATGAATATTAAAGTCACATACATACTTAAAAA
>NW_016170650.1:5708-15525 GCF_001687245.7 Rhagoletis zephyria
TTATCTTACCCATTTGTGAATGAAATTATTAAACAGGTGGCAACCCCTTAAAAAATATTTTGAAAATTAGCTTCTTCAGTTGTATACCTATATTGTAATAATATGTTATTTATCTCATCAATTTAATTTAAATACATTTTTTTGAGCATGTGACAACCCACTTCAAAAATTAGTTTTAAACTAAGCTTTGTTAAACCTCATTTGGTTCATGCACAAATCATAATATTTCATTTATTTTTCAATTAATTTATTGATATTTTTCAAATAGGTGGCAAGTCTCTCTTCCTAATGCTGTCAACCATTCGTTTCAAGCGAGCAAATCCAAAAAGATATTATTCAAATCGTTAAATTAGTTGAAAAATTCTATTTCATAAACATTTATGCTGTAATATTGCACCCAGTTTAATTAGTTCAAAAAAATCGTGTAATGCATTTTTAATAAAATTTTTATCTCGTTTAATTTTTCGCAACTCCACTGTGCGAGCTACAAAGTATGCCTAAAAGTATGCAATGCATTAAACGCCGGAAGCGTATAAATACAGTGGCAGCAATTCTATGAAGCTCACTAACTGCTCTTCAGATGCATGCAATTAATATGCAACACATGCAACAATACTTGAATTTTTGAACAATTATTTATCTACCTTTTGTAAGCCATAACATATTCAAATATTCATAATAAAGAGTGTGTTGACATTTGAAAGTGCACCAAATCATCGTTCAAGTTAATAAAGAAATTATATTATGCACGAAAATTTGTATGAGTCTTAAGTAAAAGCATGCATATAGCAATAACAATTGATGAATTCATTTTTTATTACGGAAATGAAATATGCAAATTTTTAGTATGCAAATGAACAAAAGGATATCGCAGTCAATAAATAGCAGAAATTTGTTACTTATGAATATTAAAGTCACATACATACTTAAAAATTGTATTTAAGCAAACAATCTACAACAAAAACTGGCAAAGTTAAATATTTTATTATTAACTTGTGTTAGTCATGCAATGCATAAAAAAGGAATACAAGCTCTGGACACATCACATGCAAGCATTGCGACTCATTTGCTTAAAGGTCATTTATTTAGCTTGGGCCAACTGCAAATGCACTTTGTAAATACAAAATATGTGCACACATGCACATCTAAATATTCATGTTAGTAAGCATGTCTCTAGTTATTGCACCATGCATGGAGGTATGTATGTTTGTATGAACAATTATAGTGGTAGTAGCAGTGGCAGAGCTGCGGAAGAAAGCGAAAAAAGGTAAGTGCCCTGCAACGGCGAATGACATTGAAATCCATGTACCTACTGTGTACGAAACATTCATCACCAAGACCATTCATCAGCCACATTACAGCAGTAATTTATTATTAAAGCGTGATGTGGTATGATATGTAGAAACTAACTCTTTATAAGAAACTTTGAGTCGGGAAAATAAAAGTTTTTAACAACCATATGACCTTATAATAAGTTACATACATATTTCCCCATTGTCTCCAACAGGTCGAAATACTGCCACATTTCGGTCCCTTGAAGTTCACAATGAATATGTTAAGTCATGAAGGAGCTGCCAATTAATTAGGGATTTTTACGTCGATATTATCTTTGACGATATCTACGTTCGAAAATGGTCGAAAAATACCTGGGGGTCCACTCTGTATTGCGATTCGAAAAGCAAGTCCTTCGGATTAGAATACTTCGCACTATGAATTTGTATTAGTCCTTGTCGCCTTTCGAATAGCATTGAGCTTAGAAATATGGGGTAAACTCTCCGAATTCCTCCTCAGAGTTGTTCGCTAGCTAACTCATTTGGCTTCGAGTAAGTACTTGTATTTACTCGTATCGTTTCATCGCTAACAGAGGCAATCTCAGTATTTTTGAAACTCCACGCACTCACTTGGTTGAAGGAATTAAGTAAAATCAAAACTAAATCATGAAAGTAACCTCAACTGACGGTGCTGCTGCCTGTTTATTAAATTATTGTCTTAACCTTGAATGGGTAATCTTCGTCTATTTGACGACGATTTTTATCGCCATTAGACTGAAGAGCGAGTTGCTCTAACATATATAAAAAATCTTAAATAATAAGTAGTCTCTGTGTTTTCTTTGTTGTTGAGGTTCATAATTATTAAAAGTAGTTTGGCAATCTTGCATGCGGCATTTTTCATACAAAAAATGGGAGATAAAAAATACTTCGTCGATTCGATGAAGGGTTAAGGGTTAAAAAACCAATGACATAACTACATATAAATGTATGTACATACGACTATGCTTTTGCTGCTTAAGCTACGTGTATTTATTATTGCATGAATGTCAAAAGAAAACTCCCATGCCATGATGCTTTGACTCGAGCTAATCCAGTCGGGGAAAGATCTTTTGATACAGATATAAAAAACATATATTTCTCTTCATTTTTTATAAAATATTTCATTTCGTTTATCTATGAAATTGGCTTTAAATTTCTCTTCTAATATTTTTGTGAGGTAATGCTTTCTTTGAACTCTTAAAAAATATGTTCAAAACAGAGACCCAAACCAATTAATTTTAACCTAGTATTTGGGATCAAAAACGTCGCCTTGTTTTACGAGAAATTTTTTTCTTCTTTGTATAATAATTATTTAGGATAAATATTTTTTTTCGTCTCGCGAGACAAATATTTTCAGATAGAAATTATTTACGTCCTCTTATAATATTTGTATAGGATTTTTATTTTTCTCGTCTCTCGGGACGTTTTTTTTAAGATGGAAATATTGTACGTCTTCTCTCAATAATTATATGGGACTTTTATTTTTCTATGGAAAGGCGTCTAGCATGCGTCGACAATATTTTGCCTACGCTCACCGATCGTTAAACCCGACTCATTCCATGACTAAGTCAAGCTCGATTGGTTTACATACACTTTTCCTTTCGGTTGTTATGAAAACAGCTTCTCACCCGCCTTTAAAAGTTTGAGCTCATGAAATATCTTCTAGTACAGCATCCAACAAGAAGGTCTGGAATCACGTCAGACGACAAATTTAAATATATTAAGAGGAAGTGATTCTACTCCGTTTAGAAGAATTTTGCAAAATTAGTCTCATTAAACATAGGACACGTTCGGACATACATATTTAAGCAGTTCAAAACTGGCATCTTTCTTTGCGACTTAACCCGAAATCACCCAGCACCAGTCGCTTTTTTGCAGTGAGATACGATGGCTGGGACTTAGTATGCGTGAGTTGATTGCAGACCGAGCATAAGAGATAAAGAAGGCCTGCAATGTTGCATCTGAGGTAGAATACTTGTATGCACATATTATGAAAACAACAGCTGTTAGTTGGCATTGTTGTGAGTCAAGATGCCTCCTCTGTTATGCTGCGTTGAAAGTTATGGAAGCGATGGTAGAAAAATGAGGCATATTTTTTTCTATATAAATAAAAGTAGTCACACAGCTACTGAAGCTTGTATGTATGCTTATGTTCGTAGAGACATACATATAGGGTGATTCAATAAGAGCTCTGATATTCGCAATGGGCGCTATTGTTTCATGCGCTATATGGCAAGTGGCACCATCTTGTTATAATGTCACGATAACGTCCGTTCGGCGTAACAGCATTACCGGCATAATTTTCGGAGAAGTGTAGTCCGATGACTCCACCAGCCCGAACCCCACTGCAAACAGGAACTCGTTGTGGAGGCATAGTTTTGTCTTGTAGTGACTGGATGCTTGATTTTTTTATTCGGGATCAATTTTACGCCTTTATTCAACTGAGTATCGCTCCATGACTAAGTTAACCTTAAATTAAAAAATTAAAACCTTAGCATAGCTATCAAAATAACGGATGTCAAAGATCTGCATAACCTTGTATCACCCTATACATGCATAAGCTTACACATATCAGTGGATTCCTTTGTTTCGCTCAACATTTTCGCGTTCTACATAATCACCTCTTTCTGCTTTAATTCTTGCTTGTTAAATACAACATAAGCACATATAACGATGTGCATATGTCTATGCTGACATACGTCAGTCTGTATTTCGGCTCATCGCATTTGCTTTCTCTTCACATACAAAGCTTTTGTTGTAGTTCCATGTTGACTTTCTTCATTTCTTTTATTGCACTCGTCCGTCATAAGAAATTTACGCTTTGGCCTCAGCGCACTTCTGGCAACATACAACTTGGTTAAAACACCTTGGCCAACAGAGTTTGAGCTCATTTGTGTCCTAAACCGCGTGAAAGTTGGTACGTCCAGCAGGCAGAAAGAAGCTTCCGTTTATTTGTCGTGAATTCGTCGTCGTAGAGGCAAGAATATAAAAATTAAATTAAATCGTAAAGAGCAATTTAACGTAAAATACAACAAGATTCATTATTTATCGGACATTCAGGTGTATGTTTACATACATATCTGCTATATGCTCTGTCATTCTGCCCTACAGCCACAGTGCGTTCTCTGACAGTGCGCGTGTTTGATAAACTTGTGTGTGTTACTGGTATTTCTTTAAAAAGTATTGACCTAATTTTCGTTTAACTAACATTCCAGTGATTGTTTTAGTTTTTTTGCTACTACTGACATTCATATGTAGTAACGGCGCCAATTTTTGTGACTCAAAGTGAAATTGTTTGCTACTTGACTTTTGTTTAACATCAGTTTCGTTTTATTGCACTTTCGCACTTTCGCTGGCAACGTTCACTCTGGCATTGAAAGCATCTTTCCAGTGATAGAGGCAGCTCTCTGAATCATTGCCTCTAGTGACCAAAATTTAAAAGGTGTTAATTGCATTAACTATAGAATTTCTTTAAAAAAAAATTGATACTTTTGCTTTCTGAAAAGTGAAAATAATTGTATAAACAAAAATGTTTAAGCTTGGTTTGATGGCGATTTTGACAGTGATCAGCTGGATTTCGGTGATCGCGCAGGATGATGTGCAACGTGAGTATTAAGACAGTGCATTTTTTTTGTATAATTATGAAGAAAGCTTAGTTTTCTGATAAAACTGGAAAATGTTTTAGTACAAACTTACATCAATATGTATATGTAAATACATATTTATATGTATATCTGTGGCATTTCATTGAAACAACTTAAGTGACTTTAGAGGGGTTGACTTGGAATTAAAATTAGAGTGAAAAGTTGTTAAGTCCCAATTTAAAAATTTTGCAGGAGAGGAAAAAGCTTCTTATAGATACTTTCTTCAAGTATTTAGCAAAACTTTGAATACAACATTTTGGCTACTTAAGTCAAAGCAAAGCTCGATACGAATCAGAGGGATTCGATTTTTATTAAATAATTTCGTGCTTCTTTTGGACTTTTCCTTTCATTGAATGTAAACGAGAATATATAAAACAAGCACCTCTATACTTTTCGAAACAATGCTTTTTTCATTCCTCCTGTATTAAAGTATGAGTTTTCATAAAAAGTGGACTTAGCAACTTTCACTCTAAGCTAGCCCGATATCTCTTTTCGATAGCACATATTCTTAACCAATTATGCCGGGAAACCAATTAACCGGGGGTCAATTAAGCGGGGAATACTGTAGTACATATTTCATTAGCCGGCATAATGTGAATTCTATCTGAATATAGAACGTTTTTAAGACATCAGCACTGTAAAATTGCCACTTCAATGAAAAAGCTTATAAAAAGGTAGACGCCGCTCAGTATGCTATGCGAATTACTTTTTGACCTTAAATAATTGGTAAAAAATTGTGTTCTTAAAAAAAACGTGAAAAACTACAGGATTTCTTCCAAAAAATCGTTTATGTTCTATGATACTGGTCTTAGAGATTTTGAGACGAGAAACACGACCTCAATATTAAAAAAAAATGAAAGAAAAAATGTAGACCCCTCATTTATAAAAATATATCATTTATTGCAATCTTAAATTTGAGCCATAATAGGCTCTTTAGGTCCTCTGAGAGCTGAATTATAACTATTTTAAGGTCAAACGTTTTTGCTTGTAATCAATAAGATTAGTATAACAGAACATTAAAGCACTTTTTAAGAACATTTTTTAAAGGGAACTACGTTCAGCATTTTTCAAATCAGCACACGAAAAAATTTTGGTTGTTGTTGTTGTTGTAACAGCATACAAACTCCCCAAAGACTTTTTGGGGAGTGTTGCTGGAGTGACAGTCCTTGGCCAGATATAAATCTGGGTCGTTCCGGTTACGTAGACCCGACTGTCGTGGGAAATTTTGGTCATATCTTTTGATGATTTGTGTCTCAATTTATAGCTCTCAGTGTCAAAAACTGGTGTTCTGAATATTTGAAGTTTAAGATAAATTTTTTTTCAAAATTTCATTGTTCTTCTACGAGATAACTAAATTGGACAAAAAATACCACAAATTAAAGATAATTGACCATATTTTAGTATACTTCTGTAAAATTGTTCAGAAAACATTTTTTATATTTTTTTTAATATATCCTTTTAAAGAACAATTAGTTTTTAAAAATGTTCTCAGCCTAGCAGAAATTAAAAAAAAAAGAAATACTGTAGATACATTAAAACCTTGCAAACTGCATTCCGAAGAGAAAAAGATGGAGACTATTACCATATAACTGTAAAAAAAATCAATAACAGGCTCGGAAGATACCTTAGAAAATAGCCAAGTAGCGGTTGAAATGAAAAATGCCTTATAAAAAATTACCAACAGGCAAGAAAAGATTCACTTGCTTACATATGCTCCTGTCGAGTGGTCAGCAGCGAAGTTATAGAAACAATTGGGAATAACGCGATATAGGAAAAAACTGCTTTAAAACTTCATCAAACGAAGGGATTCGGTTCGATCCCAAAGAAAACAGAAGGCCATTCTCTACCCAGCAGTGTAGTAGAAAAGGTGAGGGAATTTTATAAATCGGCCGAGTCCAGTGGGTTAATGCTCCGAAAAAAATACTGCATTACAGTAACACACAAGCGTTGTCCGGGTTTTAAGCAGAATATTGGTAAGAGGTTGCAGACCTTACTTAAGGACTCAGTGGTACTGTACAAACAATGGACTTGCGCGGACAGGTAAGCGCTTTATAGGCAATTGACATAAAAAACTCTTTTGTTTAGATGAGAACTTGTAAGTAGACAGGGAACAATCCATCACAGTTTTGTGCCGAACTTAAAAGTGCCAAAATTAAAAGTGAATTATTTTCAAAGAAGGCAGAAAATACAAAGAATTTATGTTATCTTTAGACTTTGCTGAGAACTATAGTTTTAAAATACAGGATGCAGTCCAATCGTATCACTGGCCCAACGATCAGAAGACCTTAGCAGCCTTACGTAATATACTACAAGCTTGCGGACCGAACTGAGCGAATGCTTTGTATTTATATCAGAATACAGCAAACACGGCGCAACTGCACGATGCAACAGAATTGATTTCGGTGTTAGAAGTTAGTGGAATTGTTTTGCAACGTCACATGGTAAAGGTGCAATTGTCCTTGAAAAGGATATATCGAAAAACTATAAAAAAAAAACCTTTTCGTACAAATTTTACATAAGTATACAAAAATATAGTCAATTACCTTTAATTTGTGGTACTTCTTGTCCAATTTAGTTATACCGTCGAAGAGCAATGAATTTTTGAAAAAAAATTATCTTGCATTTTTTTTTTGCGAATAACTTTTGCTAAACTATTCAGAATACTAGTTTTTGACGCTGAGAGCTATAGATTGAGACACAAATGATCAATATATTTGACTAAAATTTTTTTGTGTACTGAATTGAAAAATTCTGTCCCATTAGCTTTGAAACCTTGTTTGATTGTTATCAAAATGTTGCTTCTATCGAATGCGCTACTATTAATTTGCATATACATACATACATAGTGTTTAAAAAGCACACTGTGCGCCGTAAAAATTAAGTGACAAAGTAAACAGGTAGTAAATGCGCTGATCTAGGATTAGTTTATTGGACTACACTTTAAGTGAGCTCTACAAAAAAGTGAATTTTTGCAAAGCAAATAGCTGCTATTATTGAGTAAATGCACTATTGATAAATACTTTCAACAGGTTATCAATTTTAAAATATTCAATAGTTATAATGAAAATTTTGTATGTACATAACTTGTTTTAATGCTATGGAAGTGCTTACGTACATACCATGGATCAATATAAATACTTTATAACTATGCATTTAATTTTTATATATGCAAACTATTACTGTGGAATTATTTAGTAATAAGAACTTTTACTTTAAAGGGTTTTAACCCCGTGGCTTAGTTTTGCTTCATAATACATACATACATATGTATGTATATGTTTTAAAATCAAATACAGTGGAGACTCTCTAAAACGAACTTCTGTCCACCGCTGATGTTTTTACACGCTTTTTATTATAGTTCACCTGTGTGTAATGAAACCCTACAATCAAGTTTTAGCCCACTTCTCGATGAGCTAGAAACTTGAAAATTAGTTAACAACCCATTGATAATGAAATACGAAAGATAAATTGATACGCTAGGTGGCGCAACTATCGAGATATTCAAAAACCTAGCATTTATGGTCCGATATGCTTCATATGCTTCATATTCAAAATGTACATTACTTGTTAGAAAACAAATAGCTCCACAAAATTTTTTCCCGATAGGTAACGCAGAAGTCGAGATATTTGGAAAATCATATTTATGGTCCGATTTGTTTCATATTTAGAACGTATATTAGGTACTTAAATGGAAAGAAATAACTCCGCAATATATTTAGCCGTTAGGAAGTGCGGAGGTTGACTTTTCTTTTTTTTTCTGACCACTAATAAAAGCTTGTCTTAAATTTTTATAATTACTTGTTTATTCTACTTAAATATGTACATATTTCGGTATCCTCTACAGAAAACTTAAACTCACCGATAAAGTTTTGAGTCTGGAAAACAACGCTAAAATACGTTTCCAAATTAAGAAGTACTTATTTTCGAGAAATTTAAAATATTTAACTATAAAAAACTTTACTCTATATAGAATTATATAAAGATACTTAATTAAGATATCTTTATGGAAATATTTTGGCTTTTTTGTTACCTAATATATATATCTGTTAAGATAGTTCTTAAAATATCAACGTCCAAACGTACGGGACATCCTTTATTTTGTTGTACGTACAAAATAAATGCATCTTCAAAAATTTCAAAATTTTAAACAAATTTTTAGAAGTCGTAAGCAAAATTTAAAAAAATTTAAATCTCTTTTAAACCGCAAAAATTCGACAAAGTTTTGCCTTTGGCCAGCTATAACTAAGCGTATGGAAACTTTTTCATTTACAAACTCACGGAGTTAAGCGCGGCAAGGTCAATAATTTGCCGAATATGGCGATTAAAAACATAAAAGTAAATTTTTTCAAAATCTGGTAGGGGACGCTACCATTGCTTATTTTTAATTTTTTAATTTGTCTAGATGTTTTCAATTTGCGCGTAGAACAGAATAAAGGGATGCTCCTTGATGTTGATATTTTAAGGACCACCCTAGAATATGTACTCAGCCATTCTCCTTCGCCTAAGAATTAGTCATAGAAACAGTCTTTATATATTTAAATCAAACAAATAATCATTTTATACGTTGGAGAAATGGAAATAATTTACTTCAATAAAAAGATTTTAAAATCAGTTTTCTTTTCCACCGAAAAATGTTGCCATCTCAGTGCCCTCTACGCACAAGTTCTAAAGCAGTGAAAAGGCAAAATTTTTTGTAGAAAAGAAAACGCTATAAACTTTACGAAGTATACTCCTTGTGGCGTGCTTGTTCTTTGTATTTAAGCCCGACTGCATTGAAACCAGTTCTAGTAAAGCACCTGTTTTGTTACATACACATATGTATGTTTGTAAATTAATTATCATTTGAGCGATTAGAGTCAAATC